>NC_134833.1:96667002-96747500 GCF_004210375.1 Tachypleus tridentatus
TTTAAAACTACATTCATCACATGGACAAGTTCCTGCAATAAAAACCATTCATTAAATTCGCAACAACTGCAGACGAATAACATAAACTGATTTTAAGAAAACTGCCTACTCAAGTAAAAACATATTGTTCTCGTGAACCTACAAAGGTAGCAATCAAACAGATACGTCCTATAGGTTTCTATACACGCGATATTAGAAGGAATCTTTACTTCAGTAGCTAAAGAATACTCTTATCGAATTGAATAAAGTAGACAGCGTGTTGTTTAATGTGACAAAATTCATATGATAAACTTACCTTCTGAAGTAGTTTATTTTCTAAAGTGTCTACTTGAATGTGGGTAGGTACTGTCTGCAGTAGGATCTTAGCCGAGTCAATAACTAGAATAGAAAAACCGCTGATGTTATTAACTTGATCTACTGTCTTAGCTTTACTATTATTATATGATACGTTTACCTGCAGACAGGTTAGGGTGAATAAACGAACGTCACAAGTCTTGAAGTGTTTCAACGATCATTTGCAAATGATAAAATTCTTAAGTATGTTTTCTAGGTTGTAAATAACAACCTCGAAGTGCCTCATTGTTACTATTACAAATATAATATATTTTAAGGTGTAATGACACATTTTGTGGTCAAGTTAAACATTTTGTTGCTGAGTTATCAAAACGTGTATTCTGTATTCTTGTGCAGTAGCCGATATTTCCACTACTCTTTTCTAGCAAAGATGAAGTATCTTGTTTCATGTTTTTCAGCAACACACCTTTTGAAGGTTGTGCGCAAGGGGCAAGCAGGGGACTATGTCACCAGAATAACTAAGAATACAAACTATGTTACTTTTGTGAATGAACTACTGTTTATTTCTATGCATATGATATATATGTGTTCGTGTTCATATAGCTTATATAAATATAATTTTTGTGTGTTTAATGGCCGTCCCCTCCCGTAGCAATCAACATTAAATTCTTTCTTACGGGCCTGCATATATTAAAGCAATTTATTTTTAAGTATTTATGATATGTAGTTTTCGGATAAAAGTTCGCCTTTGTGCTTAAATTGTCCATACAAGAAGATTTTAACATTTATGTATGTCGAACAAATGTTTTCTAAAATGAGAAAATTGGCATTTTCGTTTTCATAGCTAAATAACAGCGACGATGGTTAAGGCGTTCGACTCGTAATCTGAGGGTCGCGGGTTCGAATCCCGCTCAGACCAAACATGCTCGCCCTTTCAGCTGTGGGGGCGTTATAATGTTACGGTCAATCCCACTATTCGTTGGTAAAAGAGTAGCCTAAGAGTTGACGGTGGGTGGTGATGACTAGCTGCCTTCCCTCTAGTCTTACACTGGTAAATTAGGGATGGCTAGCGCAGATAGCCCTCGTGTAGCTTTGAGCGAAATTCAAAAACAAACAAACAATCACTTATTTGGTTCCGCCACTTTTTTATCCTATACAAACTTTACGTTTCACTCCCCCAAAAAAAAAAAGACAACAAACAACAAGATAAGATTCTACCCATTCCGTAATGCTTTGCGCTAACCACGAAATGTAGTGTGTAGGCTTTGATGACATGTATTATAATCTCTTATTATTTTCTTTATATACAAATTTTAACTGAAAAGTTCGGCTACACATGATAACATCACATATCATTTATTCGTCTATCTATACAAACACACACATATATTTATATAATTAAAGCTTTTTACACTTACGATCGGTATAAAATCACAGAAAAGTGTAGAGTTACAGTTGTACTTTGAACTGATAAAAATATCAGATTTTACTTACACAAAGGACACGTTGACGCCATAATCAGACACACCATAACCACACTGTAATAAAAGATCAGAGTACAAAAGAAATTGTTAATTTTGATCAGGACATCTACACGATAGAAGGGGAAAAACGTTATTTATTATTCATAAGTTTATTTAACGTATCACGAATGTCAAGTCAAAAGAAGTATTTTTAAACCGAAGTTACAATAAACATGTAACGTAAAGAAACTATAAACTCTAGTTTTTACATTGAACATTTTCTGAATATATATGTATACAAAATATAATTGCCTTATCTTATACAATATAAACGAGTCTGCATAAAATTCTAATATCACATACTTATTTTCTAAGGCATACATTTACTTTTATTAAAACAGGATTCCAGATCATTTTGAACGAACCACTCGAAGCTTTAATAATCATTTATGATGCGTACAACGAAAACATTAATCTTGTTAACAGTTATGAATACTTGTACTTAAATGTTTTGTTTTAACAATAATACAGTTTTATCTGGTTTGAAAAAAAAAAAGGTTCGTAAGTTTTGTTGCAGTTCGTGAAAAACTGCTCTATGAC
The DNA here is from genome assembly GCF_004210375.1 of Tachypleus tridentatus. Classification (NCBI taxonomy): domain Eukaryota; kingdom Metazoa; phylum Arthropoda; class Merostomata; order Xiphosura; family Limulidae; genus Tachypleus; species Tachypleus tridentatus. The sequence goes on from NC_134833.1 coordinate 96,669,360, forward strand.
TCTCAGCCCAACTCTTAAGCGATGGATTAGAGGGAAAGCAACTAGTTGACATTATCCACTGCCAATTCATGGGCTATTTTGTCACCTACGAATAGTGAGACTGACCATAACATTGTAACGCTTCCAAGTCTCAAACGGGCTAGTATGTTTTGCGACGTGTTTCGATCACACCACCTGGAGGTTACGAGTCTAGTGCTCTAACCACTATGCTACGCCAGGCCATTTTGTAAGTAAGTTCTAACTTTATTTTCGAAATGGTTATCGAAACCAAAAATATGTTATTTCTGAATATTTCCAAATTTTAAGATAAATACAAAGAAGATAAAATTTACCTTAGTGCTGGATCAACATAAAAGCGATATTTCCATTCAGTCAGCCAAATAATCAAGGCACTAATAATGACAATCACCGAGCCTAATGCATCAGCCAGTACATGAAGAAAGACACCTTTCATATTCATCTGCGAACTACTAGCTGTTAAGAATGAAAAAAAGCGATACTTGAAATACGACTTTGATTGTATTTTTAATATCATATTGTTTTTTAAACAGTGAATTTGGTGTTACTATTACATACGAAATACATTTGTGTAATGAATACTTCAAACCATTTTTACTTGGTGAAGCTCTATAATAAAAAAAGTGAGAAAAATACAAATTGTACGTTTCATAAATATTTCATTTATTACGAACATGGTTTGTCAGAAAAGATATCATCAGATGAAAAATGATATATCTTGTTAAAAAATGTACATGTTTAACCAAGCAGCCGGAAGTAATTTTAACACTTAACCTACAGTTGAAGTTGATTTGGTCATTTAGAACTTTGTCTGGATTCGTTTTTTATAGTCCTAGTTACTTCTAGAATTTCCAGGTTATTTATTTTCTTACCTATTTCATAGACATTTAATTTTTTCTCAAAGAAAATTGGTGTTTCATTTCTATATTTATATAATGTGTGATGAAACAGTTGAGTTCATTTTTCCAGCTTCTCAGATTTTACTTAGACGGCCTGAGTGTGCCGTATACATTATTACACTCTGCCCAAATCTATCTATGAAATAATACAATTTATTTTTGTTTTTGACGTCATTTGGCATAGTATGATGGTCTACTGATTTTAAGTTAATGGTCCTTATTTTGTTCATCAAAAATCTGCAAATTAACTTAGTTGCATAATCATTATTTACAGCAATTTACTTTATCGTTTTCAATTCAGTTTCATAATCTTGATGAATTGTAAGTTTGTGAGACATTGTAGAAGCACGTATGATGTCACCATAAATTAGATTTCTGAATGTACTGATGGAATTTATCCTATTACTTATGTAAATAGCTGTTTAGAAAATTCGTGTTTCTGATTTTGCCATATCCTTATTAAACTTGATAAATAAGTTTTGTGAACTTGTTTGTAGTTATGCTACTGAACCATTTGACAGAACATGATTTGTCTACAAGTATGTTATAAAGGAGCTTTAATTTGAATTGACGTAATGATAAAATTAAGCACAATTTTTCTTTTTCCTTTCTTTAAAGATGGATCTAGGGCTTTTTAGAAGTTAGAAACATATGGTAAAATAATAAATAAACAACAATATGAAATTTAACAGTTTCTTTTTACATCCATTTAAATTTGAATTTTGTGTAAAGATTTGAATTTCCAAGGTTGCCCCACCGTATAATATAATAAATATATTTAATGGTAATATCTAAAAACATCATAAAAATGGACTGAATCAGTCTGTTTGCCTATTTATTTCAACTATGCATGAACAAATACAAATGTTCAAACTATAGCAGTCAGATTTGTCAAGTGAAAAGCATGAGACAACAAAAATAATCCTCTTGGTTTCTTTTGAAATATATTATGATATGTACTGATAATTTGTTGTATTGACTGAAACATACAATAAGACCTACATGAAACTTAAAGAAAACAACAACAAAGGTTTACTTTTCGGTAGGTCGCTATTTAAAAATAAAGTTTAAATCTGTTCAAGCGCTTTCAAGCGAAAAATATCAATTGCATGCCTGTTTTATCATTCTTTGAAACTATTTGTTTTACCTACCGGCCTTTTTCTTTGGAACGTGATGTTCTTCCTCAGAAGATGTTTGAGCTTTGCTGTCCACGTTAAAGATTTCTACATTTTCTGCCCCACTCTCTTCCTGAGGTTTTTTCTTGCTTCTGGAATTATCATCATGGGAATGTCCACTATGGGAATGACCACCATGACTATGACCGTGTTCTAGAAATACGAATAGAATATAATCTCAATTTTCAAAAAATCTTGATTAATCGTTCGGCACTGTTTGTAGTAATATGATAGAGGGTTAAAACATTTCCTCAGTGGATAGGTAATACATCATTGTAATGTTTAAAACGTACTCGTGTTTCGAAAACTGTTTCAGAGATTACACTATGCTCTAAAGAAATTATCGTAAACATAATTCATTTTAAATTTACAAGATCTCTGAGACTGTTGCTGATTTTACAGCAATATATGATGAATTCAGTAAAACTATTGCTGATTTTCTAGTAATGATTTTACATGTGAGGAATTTAGACATACTTGCTTTTTCTTTCAGTGATAACATAATAAATGCGTGATGACTTCGCTCAGATTGTTACTGATTTGACAGTGATAATTAAAGATGTGATGAATTCAGTCAAACTGCTGTAGATCTTACATATATTATTTAATATGTGACGAATTAAGGTAGAACTCAAAAATATATTTAATGAGAAAAAACGCTGGAAAGAAAGTTCTGTAAAATAATTTACTGTTTGAACCTACAAACTCACCGTGAAACAGGAACAATCCGATAACGTTAACAAGTAAACCAGCGCCACCTACATAAAGAATCAAGACAGGATTGTGAATTTCCTCGGGTTCAAAGAAACGTTTCAAGGCTTCCACAAAAATGGAAAAGCAGAGAGCCATGAGGAAAATAGAATTCACTAAAGCACCTAAAACTTCAGCCCTCGCCCAACCAAATGTATTCTTAGTCCACTTCTTAGGAGACATCTAAATATAGAAAAAAAGGAGTTTTGAAAAAAAAACACTTTAAAAAGAAAATAATGTATTACAAAAACAGTTTAAGGTTAACGAAAATTACATTATATCGATTCGAAACTCAAGTGTTTTAATATATATTTGTTTGTGAAAAATAAAAGTGCTAAGTTTTACTTGTAACAGTTCTGAAGAGGAATACTTAATGATAAAACTGATTATTTTTGTATTCATTTATTGAAAGAACTATCATGTAGTTAAAATTATTTTATTCTTTACTTTAAAAAATGAAAGAAGTGAAGTTTTTTCAGGTCCGTATAGTTTCTGTTTACAGTGTAAATGGATATATCATTTTCGACATTTATGAACAATTCAAACGCATGCTTTTTTGGTGTTGAAACCGTATTCTGTAACTGAAATAACAAACCATTGTTCTATCAAGAATATACCCGACTTTCTTGGAGCCATCTAGATATCACCAGAGTGACGACCGGGTTTTACTTTACATGTTCCTTAAAGTGATACTTCACCCTATGTTGTAATTCAGCTACTCCATGATCAACTTTCTCAATTACACACCGTTTGAAGGAGATTTTTGCGTTAGTTTAAGACAGATGAATACGGATTACAATTATCACAGCAGTTTGAGGAAGAATCTTAAAAATTGGTTTATTTAGTGTTTAAAATGTATTTGTACTCATATGACATTCAGAAGGGCTTACAGAAATGCCAGTTTTTAAAAATTAATTTTTATAATATGTTTATATATTATTTCATTAACTACATATCTTTCTCCCTTTCCTGTTTTTCTTGCGTTTTTCTGACCGCTGATTGTTTAACTCAAAGTTTAGAGGTCTGTGTAATGTCATTTTAAGACAAACTTTCACAATCCTAACTTTTTTGATGAAAAGTGAATTATATCAGTGAACATGTCTGTATGGAATATCTGTTTCCATGTTTAAGATGATGGTAGAAATCTATGAGACTTCAAGTTAAACCCAATTCATTTTTTTTTTAAAGAAAGCAGAAGATCGAATATAGAAAATAGTACAAAGTGGTTAGAGTACACAGAGTTCATATTCTCACATGTGGGTAGATTATGCTTAGCGCACATTCTTACGCGTGGCTAGCTTATGCTGAACTCATATTCTCACATTTGGTTAAATTATACGAAGGTCATATTCTCATATGGCTAGCTTATACTAAGCTCATATTTTCACATGTGGCTAGCTTATGCTAAGCCCATATTCTCACACGTGGTTATATTACGCTAAGCTCTTATCATCTCAGATTACACAAGTTCATATTCCCACATGAGACTAAATTGTATTAAGTTAGTGTGAATATATTACACTAAATCCGTATTTTCGTATGTGACTATATTCCATTAAATGTGTATTTATACATGTGATTAGATTACACTAACTTCATATTTCCACATGTGACTAGATTACACTAACTTCATATTTCTACGTGTGGCTAGATTACATTGAGCTCAAATTTCTACATTCCGTTTAGTTTACGTTAAATTAAGTTCACATTTAGTCACTTACTTTGATTACACTAAGCTTCTATTCTTACACGCAGTCTAATTTAGTATAAATTGAGCTCATATTCCCAGGTGTCATTAGATGAGATTAAGCTGATCTTCTTCTGTGTGTTTCAATGAAACCGTCGAATATTTATAACCCGCGTGGTTTTAACGGTTGAGAAAATTACAGTTATTCAATATATTAAGTCAACTATTATTACTTCTTTTTCTGAAGTTCACAGCTTATACACTGAATGGAACTGCATGCAATAAGAAAATACGTATTTACTAACATCGAAGAGGAGTTAGAAACCATTTTCATTATACAATTCGTCTTGTAGTCTTTCTGATATGAAGATCACGGGATTCAGTTTCAAGTAACACTAGTTTATTGTTAAAATTTCAAATTCATCATAAAACTGTAACATTTTAACGTAACAACCTAAAAAACTCACTTTGAAAAAAGCAATAAATGTAGAAATTCCAAAGTGGCGTTATCCCGCTTGGTTTTCTACCCTGCTTTCAAATTAGAAGCTTGGGGGAAGTTTTTCTGAGTGTGTTTCCATTTATCAATATACGTATCGTACAACTATGAAAAGCTTTGTTTCTTAGAAATTTGTGTTGTTTCTTCTCTAATTTAGTTTCACTCACCCTTATAGAAACAAAAGCTATGACAAGGGCTAGAACGTCCGAGAGCATGTGGAAGGAATCGGCTACTAACGCTGTAGAATTCGTGACGTAACCGACGACGATTTCGACTAGAAAGAAGCTGCTAGTCAATGAAAACATGCTGATCAATCGACATTTCTTCCCTGTATATCTTCCCATTCTGTTGTAAGACTCTTTTTTTTTTTTACCAACAAATATTAACTACAAAGCTATTAAACGCTAAATATATTAATAATAGTCGATATTAACGATTTGGAATAAATAGCTTTATTACAGTTTTCTGTTTGATCATTGGTTAAATTTCACTTTATCAAAATATTTAACAGCAAACATCTGAATATTTTCATCTGTTTTTCCTAGTATTTTTTCTTAAAGTGCAACACATTCCAATAAACCAAGCAGTTCTCTCTCGTGAGGGAAGAATTTCTGAATGACCAACGAAGAAAATAACCTAAAAAAGAAAATTAGCTCAGTATGTATGTAGTTCATTTATACAAAGGTATCTTGACACAATAAAAAAATTCGATTATATACGTATATTATACTTTGTGGTTTTACATTTATGTAAAAATCCATAGCTCTTAGATAATGTACCAGTGAAGTATTAATCATTCTGTAAGTTTGTTGTCAAGTGCAAAGCTAAAGAATAAGCTATCTGTGCTCTTCTCATCACGGGTACTGAAACCCAATGCTAATGTTATAAAACCCTCAGACTTATCGCTGAGCCACACCACCTGGATAAATCTATCAAATAAATAAATATTTTCAAACTGTAAGAAAGGAGTATAAAAACTACATGAGAAAAAAATATTATTATTTTATTCTATCTCATATCCTTAATACTTTTGCTTCCTTCGATATACAAGACGTATTAGATTAATCTTTATAAGTAATGTATGAAAGCACCCGTAACTAAATACATATGTGATTCTCTCGGTTCAAGCTTTATATCCTTCGCTACTCTTTAAAATTATAAATTTCCTGTATGTTTAATAAGAGCTCTTCACTGGATTTGTAATAGGTACGGATCACCCAGCTCTGGGGATCAGCGTGTGTTTTTACAACAATAATATTTACCGAAGAATGTTGAAATTTATTATATATTTCAGAAAAAAACACACCAAAACTAATAATATATGTGGAAAAGGTTTGAGTTTTCATTTATTGGAATAGGTATTGTTATACTCGGTTTGATGTAATATGTGTTTACTCTTCAATAAAAAGTTGTAACGTTTGTTTTTTTTCTTAATTTTCACACAAAACTACGCAAGGTCTATTTGCGACAGCCGTCCATAACTTAGCAGTGCAAGACTGAAGGGAAGGCAGTTAGTCATCACACCACCCACCGCCAACTCTCGGGATACTCTTTTACCAACGACAGTGGGATTGATCGTCACACTATAATGCCCCCACGGCTGAAAGATCGAGCATGTTTGGTGTGACGGAGATTCGAGCCCGAGACCCTTAAATTACGAGTCGAGTCCTCTAACCATCTGGCCATGCCGGGCCCAGACAGTATTGTAATAATGTTTTAATAAGGAGTAAGTGTTTACATTAGTAAACATATAAAGTAGGGTTATGACAAGAGTTAAACTTAGCGATTACAATTTACACAATTAGTAGTTTCTGTAACGATTCCTTGCATATGTCTATATAAGCACTATTGTAAAGAAAAAGAGCTAATTACCGGCCTTCGCTGCTCACACGAATGTCAATAAATCACCAAACGTTCAAATAAAGGTAAGGCTTAATACATATACACACACACACTCACAGATAAATGTGCAAAACAGTTTTTCTTAAACTCGAAAAAGAAAAACAACGACGCGACTTTCAACAGACAAATGTGCACGAACACGTGCTCCGCTGAACACATATATGAGTTAATGTTTTAAAATAATCTTCAAAAATCCAGGGAAGATTATATTGAAAGGTGAACTGTAAATAAAAGCATTTTCTTAAGACAAATATTTGATTCTTTATAGTTTTGAATATTATCGATCAGCAAAATATCATTAGAAAGATTTAATTCTAACGAGCAAAGAGTTTATCTACTAAACACAGTATTAAGCAAATTGATATACAAAAGTACGTAGCTACTGATTCATGATTTTGTTTTGTGTTTTTTAAAATATACTTTTGGATGCCTTTGAATGTTTTACCTTTTTCAAGCTATTAGTTCTTTGTTATAACACTAGGTACATAAGTAATATAAATAACGTAAACAACTGAAGGTATTTTACTTCACCACTGATTAAATAAAACCTTCCAAAATATGATAGACAGGTGTAAATAACAGTGTAGAAATTAACGAACCTTTTTGTTAAAGCCTTTAGTAAATCAAAGTCTTCAGTAACTCTTGAGCCTGTGTGGCATTTCCGATAAAGTGGCCAGACTGTGAATCCGAGAATTTATGTTTCGTTTCCCGTTGTTGTAAATACTCGAACTTGGGAGTCATGCGTACGCTATAATAGCGACGGTCAAATTCGGCTAAACAAGAACAGCTCAAGAGTTTGCAGTGGGTGCTGTTGACTAGTCGTCTTTTCTCTATTCTATGAGTTTAAAATTAGAAAAGGATAATGCAGGTAGCCATTTTGCAGATTTTCACGAAAATTCAAAAAAGAAACAAACAATCCTCACCAGATTTAGCCACTGATTTGTTAAACTCTGATATCCGATGAAAAGGATTTGTATTTCAAAAAAAAAAAAGATAGTGTAAATTACTTATACTTATATTTTTTGTTAGAACTTCAAGTAATTGTTTATTACATATTCATTTTTAATTACAAAGAGTGTAATTTCTCTATGAGGAGGTGATTTAATTTCTTCCTGAAGTTTTTTTAAAAAAGTGGCCCCTATTTTTGATGTCAAATGTTTACTGTATTTTGTTATTTATTATTAAAAACTATCTTTTAAAACATAATATCTTTCCGCTGTCTGAAAAAACAAACAAACTGATAATATAGTTTCATTCTTCAAAGTCCCCCGGTAGGTTAGCGATAACTTTCCGGATGTACAATGCTAAAATTTAGTATATGATTTTCCACGGTAGACAAAACGCAGATAGCTATAGCGTTGCTTTACACTAACCCTTCCCCTCAAAAATATTCTTTAGGTATCTTAACATATATTTAAACAATTTCAAATTCAAGTATTTCGTAGTTTATGTTTTTTGAAGTCTTACATCATCAAATAGTAAAATTTTAAATCTGTTATAATTCTTACTTACATATTGCACTATAACACAGTTGGTGACGAACCTTATGTTTGTCATTAAATTATTAAAGAAAATATCGAGCGAGTTAAATATATTTTTGAAATTCCACTAATGCAAAAAAAATGTATATATACTTAACATTCCACGTTCATACTTAATAATATAAAGTTGATATTAACTTCATTTCTCCATACCCCGTGGCTAAACGATATGACTGAGACTGTAACGTTAAAATCAAGTTTTAATACCCGTGGTGGTCACATTACAGATAGCTCATCATGTCACTTTACGGGTAACTACAAACGAAATAAATCTCTATTTTATCAAGACATGCAGGCCTTCAATATCTCAGCCACGATGGAAAAGTTTCGATTTTTTATCGCAATTTTGTAATTTATATTCAAAAGGCCTGATTTCTCAGGAGTTGCTTAAAATCTTTGTAAGTTTTTCAATTAAAGAAAAATTGTTTTTAAAGAATTTTCATTCAAGTTTGTATATTTTGTTAAACCTAATAGGAAAAATGAACTTACTTATTGAAAGTTGTTATCTCAGGCGTTGTAATGGTGTAGTATCTTTCGTATTGTTTGTCTCCTTTTACGTTGCAGGTTTGCACACGGCCTTTTGTTCAAAGGGCAATTTTACTAGATGGTTCAAGACAAATTTAGAATTAGATTTTTATTTATAAAGTAACGATAATATCTATGTGCTACTGATACCCCCTCACCCAGAAAAAGAAATTATCACATATGATTTTTTATCATGGATATAAAGATTACGTGGATTACAGTTATATCATATTACCTTAACCTTGCACTACAAGTTGACCTACTTGCGATGAAAATTTAATTTTTAAGAAATTTTATTTTTAAACTATAAAGTTATTTTAAACAGTAAACAAAAATCCTCCAAAGAATATGAATGTTTGCCTAAACAACAAAATTGTGATTCGCCAACTTAATCTATGATAGTTCACTTCACACCGAAACATTTGTTTTTCGGATAAGTGATGATACAAGAAGGGTCCTGATCACTATAGTTCTGTCGTTTTCCAGCCGACCTGATAAGTCCTCATATATAGCGCTCTTTACAAATTGTCGCATAATTTCTTTAATTTAAATTGTAACTTTTTATAAAAGAGATGCACTTTCTAATTAGCCCTAACAGGAGACACACGCACACTGTATTAGATTCATGTCTTCCCGTCAGCTCGTGAGATTTAACGGCTGTCAAAAAGTTATAATGAAATCATACAAATTTAGAATTGTATTTTTGTTATCCTATTCTATTTTATTTTTTTACTTTATTATAGAGGAGGGCAAAAACAATTTTTCCAATTCTACAATTCATTTATCAGTGAAAGAAAAAAATAAGTTAAAGAACAAATCGTGGTAAACCGTTTATGTACTACATAAGTAAAGATGCAAAACTAAAGTACGATATCAATTCCAAATACATTTAGTTTTATTCTTTAGGTAAGTTTTTATTGTTTATAAAACAATAAATCTAAAGACTGGACAAGAAAAAATTATATACAGAGAAAGATGCTCACAAATGGATACTCACCATGTATAGAATCCTTGGTATCACTAGGAGAATAATGCTGTTAACAAGATTTTGTAACAGTCTGCATTTAGCTCAGCGTTTAGTCTGATGCTGGCTCCAAGAAACCAGTTAATGTCAGCTCCAAGAGAACAAATTACTTTTGAAATCAGTGTCGGTTCGAAGAGAACAAATTACTATCAGTTACAAGAAAGAAATGCTTATATTACTGTTAAAACTGGTTAATATCAGTTCCAAAAGATAAAACCAGTTAATGTCGGGTCCAAAAAATAGCTCCTAGTTTACTGTTGAAATTAGCTAATGTCGGCTTTAAGAGAAAATAATTATTGTAGAAATTAATCAATATTGGTTCTACGAGTATGTAGATGAAAGTTTTCTGTCGAAATAAGTTAATGACAGATTTAGTTGACTGTTCAGATTAGTTGTTTTCAATTCTAAGAGTAAAACAGTCAGTTGTCCGCTAAAAGTAGTTCCTAATTCAGTTAAAACAGCACAACTTAATGAATTACAGTTAGGACAAGAAAATAAAACAAGAGAACAAATCGTAATTATTTAAAAACTAGCCGATATTATTTTACTTATACAGAATATCTACCATACATGAGGTAAAAATGTGTCAAGAAGAACAATCTTATAACCTTCACTTACTTGTTCTCCCCAAAAGAGTCAACATATAATAAAATAATAAATTGAGTACTTGCTATTAGAAACTGTCAAACAAGAAACACTTGTTAAAACCTTTTTTGGATAATCAATTTCCTGTTTTCCCGGCTTTAACATCCTGTTAGTAGGGTATGCGATCAAATCCGGAGATAGCTTATTTTAGAGCTCGTAATGTAGTTGACAGAAGTTTAAAGTGTTTATTCTTGAAAGTAGCTGTGATGGAACATAATATTTTGCGTATTTACCGGTATACTGTGGAAATGTTTTTTTGTTTTTTTTCTAAAAGGGAATAATTTTTTTCTTACCATTATTAACATACCAATTTCAAAGAAAATTGGCCTTACTGGACTGTATTGCTAATTACTAAATATCGTATCGTGCCCTATGATAAAGTTGTAAAAAGTTGTTTCACTAGAATATATGCTGTAATATTATTGTTATTTTTTTATTATTTGTTTACTTTATTTATGGCTTTGCTTATTTGCCCAAAATACGCAAGAGCTGGTTACGCTAGTCTTCTCTAATTTTGAATTGGTTGTCGAAGGAAGACAGCTAATTACAACTTTTAGGCTTCCCATGTTTGATCGAATAGCTAGCTGGATTTAACCGCCACTATTAATGTCGTACCCACGATCCTAAAGCGTGGAGCGAGATTTTGCGGCAAAAGACCTGACCGTTGATTCTCGGAATAGTAGTCCGTTACAATAACCACTTGGCTACGTTCAGCTCTGTTTGTACAGAAAATTCAAAGTCCTTGTTTCTTTCAATAGGCCCAGCATGGCCAAATGGTTAAGACACTCGCCTCGTAATCTGAGGTTCGCGTGTTCGAATCCCCGTCACACCAAACATGCATGCACTTTCAGCTGTGGGGCGTTATAATGTGACGGTCAATCCCACTATTCGTTGGTAAAAAAGAGTACCCCAAGAGTTGGCGGTGGGTGGTGTTGATTAGCTGCCTTCCCTTTAGTCTTAAACTGCTAAATTAGGGACGGCTAGCACAGATACCTCTCGAGTAGCTTTGCACGAAATTCAAAAATAAGCAAATAATCCTTTCAATATAAAATGGAGATACAGTTGAGATATTACGAGTATTTCATACAGTATTAAATTACTGCAAAACTTTCAGTTTATGATATACGTATATGCTATTTGTATTTATTTATAATAACATGTTGTTTATCGAATGAAATGAAAAAAATAGAATGAACTGGATTTTCTTTTCCCAGTTTTTCTTTGTTTATAGCAAAACACTAATTACTTCATAGTTCTAGTCAGTTTTTGTTTATATATTAATTTTCAACTTATCTAATTATGTAGGACAAAATAACAAATATTTTGATTTATTGTGCATTTAAAAACCATCATTAAAAATTAGTAGTTACTGATAAATCAGTATAGCTTAAATCAATCTAATTGTTTCGAGATTATGTAATTAGAAATATCTATTTATTAAAGAGACACATTATTAAGCCCAAACAAACATTAGGTAGGATCACATTTCGTTGCAATAATATTAATAAAAGGGCATGTCTGTGGGTCTGTGCTTGACTGCCATAACTCCCAGAGAAAAGAATCAAGAAACCTAAACTTTTGCATACATACTATGTGGATCCTGAGGATATGCACTCGGTTATTATTACTTATTCACGTGCGTAAGCACATGTACCTTTTTAATGAGGAATATTAGTAAAAAAACTCATAGAAAGGAAGAGGTTTCTTGTTTGTTTGTTTTTTCAATTTCGCGAATAGCTACACGAGGGTGATCTGCGCTAACCGTCTCTAATTTAGCAGTGTTAGACTAGAGTCATCACCACCCATCGCCAACTCTTGGACTATTTTTTACCATCGAATATTGGGATTGATAGTAACGTTATAACTCCCCAACGGCTGAAAGGGCCGAGCATGTTTGGTGTGACAGGGATCCGAATCTCATGATGGGCCAAGTGGTTTCTTATATTGAAAATAGAAATAACAGACAAGCAAGAAGGTAAGTGTGTGCGTGTGTGCAGGTGAATATCTGTGTAAGTGTGACCGCTATAACTCCAAGAGGAAAGTACCTAGAAACCTGAACTTTTGCACCAATACTATGTGGCTTCTGAGGGTGTATATCTGGGTTATATTACTTATCTTATCCACGCGCATATTTTAAATGTGGCAAAGTAGAGAAAACCCAGAAAAGAAAAAAAGTAGAAAAGAAATGTTTCCTTATATAACAATTTCTAATATATAAAAAATTCAATGCGTTTTGGTAACAATGCATTTAACAATTGCTTTCATGTTATTTTACTTAAATTAGCAACAAACGTGTGTAGGTTATATTTCTATGTTAAAATGGGTTTAGAATACACACACTGTTAATCTAAATAGCCCGAGGGAAGCCATATACTTTCGCTAGTTATAAATAATCCATTGAAGTAAACTTTATCTGTAGGGATAGGTTTATAGTAACAAGTGGAAGACAAGTGTGGTAGATTATTGCTTTATGTGTTAGAAAATTCTTGCCGACCTGGGTTAAAATGCATGCATAAGTAGAATGTTATTTGATATTTTAAAGAAATAAGGGCCATGTGCCACCTATAAGAGAACTGACAAACCATCCCCTCATCTTCAGAAGCTTGTATTGTCGAAATAACATAAAAGGGTTAAGCATTTCATGTATTTATTCGATATTTAACATTGAAGTATTCTGTTTCAGTGCAGTAATTGTATGAATGCTAATTATCGATACATTCAATTACTCGATCGATTATTTGTGAAATTTTACAAGTGAGTTTATTTGTGCAATCATAGTACCATTATTTGGTAAACCTTCGTTGAATTTGAAAGTGAAAACATTATTTGCCAATTTAGGCCTGCAAGTAAACCTCTGTTTAAGTGATAGTAGATTTTTAGGTTAAGAAAGATATATACTTACTTGTTATCTTTACGTGGACTAGAATTCCTGTTATTTTTACCAAACAGTTTAAAAAATCCACCAACGAAAGCATAATGTTTCAACGATATAGTGGAAATCATGAAAAGCAGAAGCTAAATTAATGTAAAAATAAGCTTTTAAACATTAATATTATATAACGTATTACAATTTATCTCGGACGAGTGTCCTGTTTATTATGTTACGTATTATGATTTCAAATAGTTGGAAATGTGAAGTTAAAAGTTAGTTGAATATCAGTATGCTTTAAGTTTATGACAGTTACCAACAAAATTGATACACAAAATTTTCTCTCTTAACACAAATATTTTTAATATACAAACAACAACACAATTTATAATAACGGTTATTTTAAATGATGATTTTAATACACAAGTTTTACAAACTTACAAACAATTTTGAGAATTCTGTCTGGTCTGGAACTAAATATTTTATCAACGGTTCACGAAGAGCGAATTAATCCCATATTGAGACACAGATATATCTCATTTGATGGGAAAGCTAGTCTGTTTGTAATTAAGCACAAAGCCACACAATGGGCTATTTGTGCTCTGCCCACCACGGTATCGAAACCTGGTTTCTAGCGTTGTAAGTCCGCAGAGATACCGCTGTGTTAGTGGAAGGCGACAGGGAACTAGCTAGCTGCTTTACTGAGAACACGTAAATTTTTCACCTACGAGAATATTTAAAAACTACAAACATCCGAAGTTAATTCTGTAAAGATAAACTGTTTGTAATGTTCGAAATCTATAAACGTTCCTGGTCAAATATCTGTAGTATTCCAATTAATAAGTGTTTATCACAATTATAGCTTAAAAGGTTTATACTGACTGTAGCAAATTAACAATATTATAAAACTGTCTCCCCGCATTGTGTTGGTTATCTTTTATAAGCTTGAGAACAAATTTTCTGGAAACTTCAGCTAAAGCAACAATGTTAGTATTTTACCTATACATATCGAACATCGTTGATTTTTAGACTCGATAATCTTCTGAAAACTTATAGAACGGGTGGTATTTTTTGCAATACGCATTTGAGAGTATAAGTTACATGCATTTCTAAATATATATTAAACTGAAACGAACATAGATATTGAAGTGAACGTATAATATTCAATTCGTTACCCTAATTAATATTACTTCTATAGTTATGAAATTAATATCAGTATATTTTATCCTTCTGTACGTTTTTATTTTAATAGTGAGTTATTATAATTTTTTCGATATCATCACAATGTGAAAACACATGTGGTGTGTCGTGCAGCCAAGACAACCTACAGGGCTTACCGTATGTCACTTCGGAGTGATAGTTTAGTAATTTTCAACCTTCTGTAGTCAAGGCTGCGCTAATCCAATCTACCAAATATTTTTAGTGGATATAGTCTACTAGAATATCAGTTTACCAAATTTATTGGCAATCTATTAAAAATATAGAAGATATAAGAGATATGTTGTTGACAGTTAACTCATTTTGAGTAGCATCTCATTAGATAAGAAACACATACGGCTTATCTCAATAACACATTGATAAAAATCTGTATTCTACTCCTCACTAAGGTAACAAGACAAATTCAGAAAATATTACACTTAGCAAATGAATGACAATTCTGCAAGAGTTGTTAGGTAAAATGTTTTAATTCATAGAATTATTTTGCGAATTCCTTCTTATACTATGAAGTCTCTATCTAATTCTAATGTTAGCCACTAAATGGTTTGTTTGTTTTGGAATTTTGCACAAAGCTACTCTAGGGTTATCTGTGCTAGCCGTCCCTTATTTAGCAGTGTAAGACTAAAGGGAAGGCAACTAGTCATTACCACCCACCGCCAACTCTTGGTCTACTCTTTTACCAACGAATAGTGGGATTGATGGTAACTTTATAACGCCCCCACGGCTGAAAAGGCGAGGATGTTTGGCGCGATGGGGATGCGAACCCGCGACCCTCAGATTACGAGTCGCACGCCTTAACACGCCTGGCCACGCCGGGCCACCACTAAATTGTAAAAGCTAGTTTTTCCTTTTCAATTATATTATCAATTTACACGAAAAAATCAGCTTGAGAAATGTAATGTATGCTGAAATCTTTGCATAATGTGAGATAAATAGATATATAAACACTTAATTTGTAAATCACGGAGAGAATATTTTAAAGCTTTCAAGAAAATTCAGAACAGTAAAGAAAATTTTAAAGTGAAAAGAAGGGATGATTTTTACAATATCAGCACATCTTAAGATCTTTAATGAATTCCTATTTATCCATTTATAAAGAATGCTCATTAAAGTAGTCATTTTTGAAATCTCTGTAAGTTGTTAGAATCGTTTTAGATGTTTAACTTAATAAAACATTACTACATATTTTCTTGTCAAAACTTTACACATACGTGGTTTCAAACAATTTCTTAAGTTGGAAGTCATTTGTAGAGGTAACCAGTAACCAATATATCAAGGCCTAAGACACTTATAGTCTATACTATATTTAGCGACAATTCTGGGAATATGTAGTATTTCAGACAGAGATCGTACACTATTCACTTTCAGGTACACGATTTCCGTAATAACAGCAGGAGATTCCAAGGAATCTGGTCTTGTTGACAAAGCAACAGCAAAAGTGATTTCTTGTGATATTTAATGATGACATATACAAGACAGACATGTTTACCATCTATAATAATTATGTCCTGCTTTTTCAAGTTGAAAGAGTATCGTACAAATACAAAAATAATTTAAACAGTTAAAAACTATGCAAATCTGCGTAAGTAGTTTCACTCTCTTTCCTATTCATCCTACTCTAATGACTTGCCTGACCTCTGCATACTATAGTATTTGTCCTCATTCTATAATTTTAAATCTTTATATTTTCAACGACTCTAAGACTCATTATCGTTATATAGGTAAGCCTAAAGCATGTTATTGCCTGATTCTTCAACACCTTGTTCAAGACTTCCACTCGAAATTCTTCGATGACCACTTGGCTCATAAATGATGTTTGTTATTGGACATAATTAAATAAACATTGTTTTCATGGTATACTTCAATATGAAATTTAGAAAAAAATATTATGTAGACAAATTACATCTCCTTGATGACGAGAAACCCGCTTGAAGTAAAAATGTATTCTTAAGACGACTGGTTTGGTATAAAAGTTTTAATACCCATACCAGTCGTTACAAAGTTTCGATCTTATTAACCTGAGGATAACCTAAGAAAATCAAAACGTTGTTCTGTACTTTATTTTAATTAAAGTTTTAATATCCATACCAGCCATCTTTACAATAAAACATTACATTTCCATAATCAGTAGAGCAGAAATTAGTGCCAGATATAATATGGTTTGCGATTTTAATTGGAAAAACGTAAAGTATTAGCATCGTTGCGTAGGCATATTTTAACAAGTCAAAGGTTTAGTAGAATGATTTTCAGCCCAGATGGTTGTTATCGGGATTGTTGCACATCACGTCGCCACATGGCGAAACACAATTTTGATCTTGAGCAATGGGAAGGAGTAGTGAAGATGACGCAATAGTTCAACAAGGTATGACCACAGGGGTGTTGCTAATGGCGCGATGCTAGGCAGCCATGACAGTTGTACATGACAGAGACAGTTATCCAGAAAACATGTTGCTAGTTCTGCGAAATCCAACCAAAGGGCGTAATGGTATTGTGTAGATTGACATAATATTATAATAACAAAGTCACAAAACTAGAAGCTTAATCTACAAAGATCGACAGTCACGTAGAGTTACATACAGGTCTTAGCTTATTTTTTTGTTTTAATTTATATGTTTATTTGTATTACATGTATTTTACAAAGGCGAGCATTATTACTAAAGATTGCATGCGCATTTCAACTTATATTTAATTGCGTATGATTTGTAAAGGTGTTTCTATAGTTATCTACTAGTATGTTGAAATATCTCACATTCTCACATATTATGTGTGGGACCTTAACTGGCTTGACGTCAGTGCCCTCACAGTGTGTAGTTTGACATATCTTAACAAACAGTGTCTTCATGTTAAACAGGTTATAAGTTTTATTAATTTTTTTCATTAAAGGAATGTTCTCAGAACGGCTGGTATGGGTATTAACACTTTTTATTAATAAAATAGCGAACAACATTTCGACCTTCTTAAGTCATCTTCAGGTTAACCTGCTTTATTAATAAAAGTGTTGATTACCCATACCAGCCTTTCGGAGATTTACTTTTATTCCAAGTGGGTTTCTCGTCATCAAGAAGGGAATGTTCTATCAAAAAATGAATGGATGAACACTTATTATTTTTAGTTGTCGTAAAATTAGTTATTACAGATTTTAAAATACGAATGACGTAGCGAATTAACATATATTAAACAGGTGAAAGAATACGTATATAAAATATGTTTTTTTTACGATGACAAAGATATGTAAAGTAAATTACTGGTTATAATAACTATCTCATTCAAATGATGGGTATATGTAAGTTATAATAGCTATTTCGTCGAAATAAAAGCTTTTGCACCTTTTTCAGGTCAATAAATGTAAAAAGTATGCTTAAATATAAAAACTAAAACTGTAGACAGTATATTACATCAAAATCAGCTATATTTTTTTCCATTATCATAACAAAAAATAACTTAATATATTTTAATAAAATATAATTATGTAGATAACATAAAGTCAAATTAGTGAAAGTGAAGCATTTATTATAAACTGTTGCATGATATTTAAATAAATGTCCTTTTTTGAATAGTAATTGTAAAAACAATTACTTAAATATAGAAATTAAAACAATAATTATATCTTAATTGTGTACTGTATCATACAAATGCGATCAACTGTCTTATTCAATATTTATAAACAAATTACATGTGGTAAAAACCTTTCAACAGTAAGTTAAATGTGTTACAAATACAAAAAAAAAATAGACATGTTGAAATTTATATGCTGTCCTATGGAAACATAGAAACATTTTTGTAAAACATTCGCAATGAAATATGTATGCAACCCTCAGTACATTGCACACCTTTGTAAAACAAATAAATATATAAAAGAGAACAAAAAATACATTGAGCGATATATATATAGCCTTACAGGACTTTCAGCTTTTGTAATTTCTATTTAATGATTTACTTATTAAGCGAAACTGTATACACGTGGTAATAAATTAAATTAAGTTATTAGTTTTGTGACTTTGTTATTATAATATTATGTCATTCTATATCATACCATTACTCCCTCTGGTTGCACTTTGTGGAACTATCATCGCTCAATAGAAACAAATCCTCTCAGTGATGTCGAGAAACCCACTTGTTGAGAAATTTATATGCAAAAACGGCTCGTTTGGGTTGAGAAAATATTTTACATAGAAGAGCGAACAACGTTTCGACCTTCTTCGGTCATCGTCAGGTTCACAAAGAAAGAGGTAACTGACCGGAAGCTGACCACATGTTTGAAAGAGGTTGTGTAACTGTGTGTCGAAATGTAGAGGGCAGTATTAGATGTTTGAATATATAATTTTATTTATTTTATTAATATAGGTATAAAGGCGTTCCTTTATGTTGGTTTATTTTGGGTTTAAGTTGTTGTATAAGTAAGGCTTCTTTAATTTTGTGTTTGTTTATGTTTGTTTCTTTATTTAGTATTTGAGTGTTTTCTATGGTGATGTTGTGTTTATTTGACTTGCAGTGTTCGAAAACGTGTGAAGGTGACTTTTTATGTTCTTTGAATCTGGTTTCCATTTTTCTACTTGTTTCTCCAATATAGAAGTCGTGGCAGTTATCACATTGTATTTTATAAATAATGTTGGTGTGGTGTTTGTCAGTGTAGTTTTTACATAGTATAGACCTCAGTTTTGTGCCTGGTTTTTGAATAAATTTGGTATTAACTGGAATGTCATATTTTGTTACTAATTTTTCCCAAATGTTGGTTATTTGTTTGCTGATGTCAGGAATATATGGTATACAGCAGTATATGGTTTCGTGGTTTTTTGATTCGTGAGCTGTATTTACTTTAGTTGGTTGATTTTGCTTTCTGTCTAGGTGTGTGCGTACAATGTTTTCTACGGTTTGTGGAGGAAACTTATTGATGTTGATGAAGTATTGTTTTATTTTGTCTAATTCATCGTTAATTTTATCTGGTGAGCATAGTTTTATGGCTGTGTTTATTTGGTTTCTTAGTATGTTGAGTTTTTGTTTTGTTTCATGTGCTGTGTCCCAAGGAATGTATTGTCCAGTATGGGTGATTTTTCGGTGGATTTCTGTTTTGAATTGTGTGTCAGTTCTTGTAATTTTGAGGTTAAGAAATGATATTTGATTGCTTTCTTTTTGTTCACATGTGAAGTTAATGTTGGGATGTATAGAGTTAATGTGATTGAAAAAATTAAGTATGTGTTTTGTAGATTTCTGTAAATCATAAGCTCACAAATTTACCGCTGAGCCATGCGTGGCCACAAAAGAGTAGCTAGACTAAATCTCCGGATTATTTTTTGTGTTGTTCTAAACTTTTAGAAATTTCATAAGCAACAAAAACACAAAAAACAGATATTAGTATTATAGCTTATTGATTGTGGGCGAGATTTCATGAAATCCGCTCTTCACTTAGTAATATACAGCTTATCGGCTGTATAGCATAAAGTTTAAATAATGCTTGCAGGTGCTTGTAAATCTTTGATCATTCCACCTGTAAAATAAATTGAAAAGAAAATTAGTAAACAGAATGATAATAATGAATTAAAAATGAAAAGTAGTAAACAGAACGATAATAGTTAACCACTAGAAAGTTGAAATAGTAGTTGAGATTTAGACAGATCGCCCTTTCAGCCGTGGGGGCGTTATAATGTTACGATCAATCCCACTATTCGTTGGTAAAAGAGTAGCTAAAGAGTTGGCGGTGGGTGATGATGACTAGTTGCTTTTCTTCTCGTGTTACACTGCTAAATTAAAGAAGGCTAACGCAGATAGCTCTCGTGTAGCTTTGCTCGAAATTTCAAAACAAACAAACAGATTTGAAACACATTATTGGCTCTTTTTGTAAAGCGTTTTGCAAACTTGCACTAATCTCAGTCAGTACGTAGTAGTTGATTG
The DNA here is from genome assembly GCF_004210375.1 of Tachypleus tridentatus. NCBI lineage: Eukaryota > Metazoa > Arthropoda > Merostomata > Xiphosura > Limulidae > Tachypleus > Tachypleus tridentatus. The sequence continues at coordinate 96,689,998 of NC_134833.1, forward strand.
TTATTTTGTCAAATAAAAACGCCAAATGCTCAATTCTCTGCAAGAGAAGACAAAAGCTAATACTGCTGCAGCATGAAATACCATCAATGGAATAAAATGACTACAAAAAGCCAGAGACAACAAAACTGTCATAATATTTCTGTTATTCGGTAATTACGTAAACTGGTAATACGGTTTGTTAACGATTGAGGATTTTTTTTTTGCTAATATATAATCTAAATAATACTTCGAAAAACAAAGATTCATAAGTATAATGAAGTGATTTATTTTTGTGAAACATATTATATGTTGCGACAGAAGATTTCTTTCATTGGTCTGAATTATATGTACAAAACCCATGCTATTGCAGTGGGGTCCAGCATAGTCCAATAGTACAAAATATTATCTTCTTACAATGTAAATAAAAGCAACTTTTATTTTTGTAAAAATACCACTTTTCACTTAGATATTGTAATTTAATCAAGTAAACCAATACTACGGATTTGGGTTATAACTTTGAAAACGTTACTTGAGTTCGATCGCTAGTAGCAGAGACAGTATATTTCCATTGACACATATTACCCATCTGGGAACTTTGCAGTATGCCATGGAACAATATTGTTTTGATTCCAATGCCCCTCTTTCTTAGGAAATCGCATTTAAGTTGTGGCTGGAAACTCGTATTGAAATCCTGATTTCATGATTTTTTTCACTGTAACAAAAGATATTCCTACCTCTTTTGCAACTGCTTGTCTTTTTACTTCAAAGATGAGATCTTTGGTTCTGATTGGATTGTATTGTGGTTTAGAATCCTGTTACTGTTTTAAATACTTTGCTGTCAGAGTTTCTCTTCTAAAGGTGATTTTCATCTGTTTTAAGTCGACAAAAAATAAATTTGCATAGACAACTTGTATAGATATTTTCTTTCAAAATATTGGTCTTAGTATCTCTTTGGAGTGCGGATAAAATTCAGTAACACGCTATATGTCTTTGTGGTACGGAACGATTTGTTTCTATACGACGAATAAACACCTGTCTAATGCTATACAACTATTATGACAGTCACAGTAACGTGGTGGCTGATTTAACGTCCTATGTAAAGGACGATCTGCACATTATTATTCTGCCATAGGGTTTAGATAGAACAAAATATTTACTCTAACACCAATAACGAAATAAAGTTTACACTTGATTTTGATTGTTCCTATTCACGAGTTCCACATTTTTATTTAGAAAATTCCTTAACGTTATCAAAATTTTAATTGTCTATATATGTCATATTTTTGAAAGCAAAAGTTCGTTAATGAGTTTAAGTTGTTTGTTATTAAGAACAAAGGGCTATCTGTGCTCAGCCTACTACAAGTATCGGGATTCTACAGTTGAAAGTCCTCAGACATCCCGCTGTGCCATTGGGGCGTGAGTGTCAGTTGAGCTTCATTCTGAAGACAATTTTTCTGAAACTTTTTGAAATGTAAATACGCGATTAATGTTTTAGCAAAGTATTGAGCACTTTTCAGAAAACTAATATATATGTTTGTTTGTAGTTAAGCACCGAGCAACACAATGGGCAACCTGTGTATTGCCCATCATGAGCATCAAAAGCCAATTTTTAGTTATGAAAGTCACTTAGATGCCACTGTACCACTGAGGAGGGGCAGATATATTCATGTAGTGTAAAAGATATATCATATTCACCCTACATTTTCTAAAAATGGAAATATATTATACAATACGAGAACAAATATCTGTTTAGTACAGGCATACATCCGAGTTTATTCATATTTTATTCGTTTATATGTTTGAAAAATAGCAACATAAAGGGAACACACGTCACATTCTTAACAATTATTAATGCCCCTTTGACTGGCATGCTCTAAAAACATGTTATTAAATTTTCAGTAAATATCATGCATTTTAAGCAAATAACTAGTTATCATCATTCAATGCCGTAACATATTGGTATCATAATTATCTGATATAGTTCTTTAAATACCTTACTATTACTTAGAATTTTGATTACTTATTTGTTTCTAGTTAAACACAAAGCTACACAAAGGGTTATCTGTGCTCTGCCTGTTACAGATATCAAACTTCGTTATCCTGTATCGTTATTTATAGGTAATTTTTTACCTATGGAAGGATCAGGTACACTTCTGACTTCTTTCTCACTTTACATATTTTACCATAGGCAAACTTAAGGTAACTGTGTCCTAAGAACTTAGTTTTGACATAGTTGTGATAAATACGTATTATGTTAAAGTCCGCAAGATATTACACTTCTACGCCCTTTTTAAGCCATGTCCACATACTGGGTACAATTCTCAAAGATTTACGTAGAATTAGACTAAGTTTCGTACACGTTATGTTGTACATATAGTTGTGTACACTCAGAACGGTCCTACTTTTATGGCTCGAGATACACAGATAATTTTAGTTTTACCTATAAATACCTGTGAAAAACAACTAAACTAAATATCTATGACTCAGTTATCCTAAATTAAAATACATTTATTATATATAAAGTACAGAGGAACTTAGAATTATATTCGTTATGTATGACGTAACTCTTCGATAGCTTAAAAGTTCATTTTCTTCTTAAATTCTTCCTGAAACACGCAGTTGAGGTAGATAGGAGTCTTTCTGATAATAACCGAATATTGGAGCATTTATTTAGAAAAAGAACATTTGTTGTACGTGGTATTCTCTAAGCTTTTGTCTGATTGTAGTTTTCTATTTTCAAGACGTTTGTTTTTAAAACATGTAGCCATACTGAAAATGCATATTCGTGAACAAGACGTATATATGTTTAGAAATTCTTAAAAATGGTGTCTGTCCACGCACCCTTGATATTCTGATGTACCACTAATCTAATTAGACTAGCTCTTCGTCTATACTTTGTTCTATTACTCTTGATATGTTCAGAACTGGTTAATTTGTAATCATATGTTATTCTTTGGAATTTATATTACCGGGAATAAGAAGGTTCCATCCAAATACAATAGTTCCGGTCTGCTCCTGCTTGTTTTAATTGCTTTTGCGAAAACTATTGATTTAGCTTTTGAAGTGATTACTTTAATTCTTGATTTGATACAAAATTATTACATTTCGTTTATTGGTGGTTGAAGTTCACATGCTATTGTTGTTGGATTTGTGCTCTCCTCTAAATATCGACATCATGTGATTACAGTAGGAACATGTTGCTGACATACACGACAAAAAATGTATAGGACTAACTACCTCTTCTTGTAGAGCGTCTACTTCAGAAGTAACGAACTCTGAGAGGAAGCCCTCCACATATATTCTTATCTTATTAATAACTAGTAAGTTGGATAACTAATGAGTAATTTCTAGCAGATGTCTAATTTTGAACATTTGGCTTTGTATACATTAAGAAAGTAAACACCTATTTATCTTTTTGTTGAACTAATCTATTATTGCTTCTGTAAGGCGTACTGGGTGATCGATTATTTGTCAATATTTTTTGAATCCGTTATGAAATTCTGGTAATTTTGGCTTATTTTTTAGATATACTAGAAGTTCACTATTTATAAACTTACTTAATACTTTTTTAAAGCAGTTAGTTAGGCTGATGGGTCTGCATTGTTTTTTGATTATTTGTTGATTTATTTTCTTTGGAAATGCCTTCGAAATGGCTGAGGGGTAAGTCTGAGGATTCACTCCGAGAAAAACCAGACTTCGATACTCAAGGTGAGCATAGTACAAATAGCTCTTTGGGTAGCCTTGTGCTGAACAACAAACAAACACTGGGGTGCAAAAGAACACTTCTTTGTTTCCAAACGCCTGGTATGCAGCGTGATAGTAGTGATAAGTCAAACGAAACTGTGACAGTTTCTTAAGCTCTTTTTGAGTATTATGCTTTGTATGCTGCTTCTCTAAGTGCTTTATATTTCATGGGTCTGATTGTTGTGTGTGCTTCTGATAAAGAGATAAGTTGGTTTAATTGTTGTGAAGCAACTTTTCTTGTTTCTTACTTTCTGCAGTCGTATTTTCTCTTGTAAGTGATGTGTATATAAGTTTTTATTATGTTTGATGTAGGTATTTGCTTTATTTTGTAAGGTGTTGTTATTTTAAGGTTATCTACTTTAATACAGTTCATAGCTTTGAAATCTCTTAAAATGAAGTGATACTTCAAAGTTTAATTTTAATTAAAAGTACAATTGTACTAAGTAATAAAATTTTAAACTGTTCAATTGAATATATAATATATTTGGAGAAAGTACTGATAACAATTAAACAGAACGAGCAAAATTAATAGAAGGGCTCAAACTGTTTAAGTGACAGAATGTTCAGTGATATGTAATATCCAAATGGTAATCTAAGTAGTGTTAAGTTCTTATACAAAATGTGCAAAACATTTGTTGAAAAATCGATACTTTCTAAGCCGCTATTTGTATATACAAAAATTTTCCAAAATCATTTATTGTTAAATTACATAAAATGGAACGTAGCATACCTTGTCAGTTATTTACATACATACACGGTACAAACAACTTAAAGAAAATTTATTATCAATTCTAGAATAATTTGGTTTTTCTTATAAACGCATTTAGAGTAAGACAAATTTTGAAAAAGAAAATGCAAATAACTGTTAAATCACTGGACAAACAAAGAGATTATTGCTATTATTATTTTTCTAGATAAAAGCTTTTATTCGACTTTGGCTGTCTTGTTTCCGTAAGAAGTTGTCCTAATTAGACATAGATCACAAGTTTTAATTCATCATTTTCTTTTATCTTTTATCTTGGATGACACTCAAGTAACAATAGTCCACATTTTACTCTTGTACAATCGTTCAGAGTTGTAACGATGGCACCATTTATACATGTTGTGTCCACTGTTTTACCCCTAATGCTGGACAGGATCTTTAGTTAAAGTTTCATCGTACCCCTTACAAATGTTTTTAAATTTTTAAGGGACATTGGCCTTTTTAACGCTATTTAGTTCTTGTTTTAACATGATTCCTTTTTACGAATTTTAACAATTATACTTTATTTTTTATTGGTTGTTTGGTGCAGTTAGCCTGGTTGCATTGCGCCATAAAACACTAAACAACCATCTAACCTATTAAGGACAATGATTGTATGTATGTTTGAATTATACCGTAATAAGGAAAATATCCTTTAGTATAAATTAAAATATACTTTAATAAAAATTAATATGGTTTAAAAACAATTTAACTTGATATTACTCGTTGAAATTACTTCACAATTGTAAGAACTTTAATCACTTTGTCATTCATACGTTAAGCGCGTTTTCATTATGCCATGTCTGATGAAATTATCTTGAATAACATTTTTATTCTAGGGTTAACGTGTCAGTACCATTCACTTTACGTATGCGAAGGCAGTCAATTTAAATGAAAGATTGATAACTATGCAAATGATAAGTGTTTGGTTTTATTGATTTAGTTAGAAGTTGGGACAACCTAGATGAACCACTGTAGCTCTTGTTGTTTCTAAACTTGATGTTACATTGTTTGTCAGGTTGTGATTGTTATACAGCTATTACAAGTCACAAGGAAACGGTTGTTCATACAAATATTACATCTTTCAAAATGATCATGTTTGTTACTAAGAGTTATATATTTTTATTGTCATAGAATTATGTTCACATTATCAGAATTTTGGTAATCTATGTTTTACATTTAAAAAAGGAAGAGCCTGTGTAAATTTTTTGTGTCTCATATAAATAATTAAGTATCTACAATTTACTGGTATCGTAATTTTAAGAATATGTTTTTATAAAATTAGTGCAGAGCTTCAACAGAGATTTCTTTAGTGCATAATCATTTATTTCACTTTAGAAACATACACAAAAGTCACTTAGTACGAAATCTCACAAAAGTACTGCAGGATATCTGTTCTGCTGCATTTTACTGTTATCATATAACTACTGTTAAAGGGATGAAAAATTAATTATTTGATTTTAAAGTTTTCTGCCTTAATAGAAATTATATTATCGGAATATTATATTATAAATACTAAAATGATCATGTTAGAAAGGCTTGAACACGAAAATTGCGTCATAAAACTTGTACCTTTACAAACATAAATAACAGTCCACGTATTTATTATATTTTGGTAACCTTTTTCTTCTCCCAGCAAATTATTCAATTACTTCCATATTCTGTTTTTTCCAGTAACTTACTTAGTTGCTTTATTATTCGGATATATTTTAATCAAGTTTAATGCGATAGTTTATTAGCTCACTGTACCATGAAATGTTCTCTTTTGAAAAAATAATTATTTTCCAACAGCGATTTACTACGGCAGTAAAATATTGTTTACATGAAGAAGGTCGAAACGTTATTCTGTACTTTATTTTAATTAAGGTTTTAATACCCAGACTTGATAATACATTGTGATATCCAGCGTATCTTATCAGATAACTAACTTTACACACTCTAAAAATCAACAGTATGAAGAGAGGAAAAATAAATTTTAATTATTTAATACATTATACAGTCGATAAATATCAATAAAAATAATACAAGTATTAAAATCCAAAGTGTAAAACATTATTTAAAAAATTGTAGAAATAAAGTGATTATTATAGGATTTAAAGAGTTGTTTAATACACAATATCAGAAAATCTATACAAAGTATTAACAGCTTCATAAACATCTTTCATAAATCTACTTTTGACATTGTATATTACGACTGTTACGTGAAATACATAAACTTTAAAGGGTGTAATTAAAGTACCAATGAATACATTCAAAATGAATAAGTAGATATTGATCTCTAATAAATAATTACTTAGAACGATATACCAAGTCTTATTAAATTTTATCAAGAATGTAAGCTCCTAAACATTAAAATTGATTTCGTGGAGGATGAATAACCTTGTTTAAAGATTTGTCTTGAGACTGCTGAACGAGTGTCATTTCGAGGACGTCTCATGATGGATGCATCTGATTACAATGGATTATATATTGAGACTGCTTTTTAAAAACATTCTTGTTTTCAAAAGATATACAAGGAAAGCAGTACAATAGGATGTTTTTCTTTCTAGGAAAAATATATCTGTTTCTTCATTTCCAACTTTGTTAAAAATTTTTGCTGTTGTACACGTCAATTCTTCAGAAGTAGATACTAATAATTATTTTCTGCAATATTAACCCAGACACTATGATAAAGACGTTTTCGTTTGTTTACACACCGAATCCCTTTTTTGATGTTTCTACTCTTGAATTTGTTGAATACGAAATTGATATCTCTTCCAATTACTCTTGTGAATAATAATAAATAAAAAGTTCACATAAAAAATTATTTCAAACCGTTGTGAACACTTTGTGTACAGAGGCTGCAAACATAACATTCTTTATATAAGGTTTTCGTGTGGAAACGCAAAGTAAATTCTGTTCCGTGACGTTTTATAATTTTCGAACTGTGGTGGTGCATGGATAGATAATGCCGTTTTATGTTGTTTTTTTATCAGTTTCATAGGTACATAAAAAAACAGTTAGTTCCAGCTGTTAACTTATGGTTGTCCTGCTCCTGGTTCAAAAAATAATTACATTTTCATACTTCAAGAATTTTCAATGAAAGGAATCTATCCGTCTTTAATTTTTTTTTCAAATCAAAGCTACAAACAAAGTGAATATAAATTATTATTGTTGGTCAGCTTTATATTTTAGTATTACCCAATGGTGAGAAAGATTACATCCACCAAGACGCTAAAGGTCACAAAGGTTGAAATGAACGATCAAGTTGCTGTATTGAGAGGTAAGACAAAATTATTAGCCAATGGGGAAATGAGTGAAAAAAGGAAACTGATCGCAATGATGTCTCCGGTGTGCACGTGCCTCATGAAATGATTAAAACATATAACCCCTTCAAGCCAATGGTCACGACTGTCACAGATAGCGAGTATGAACATTTGTAAAACTGTAATTGTTCATCATGATGGAAGGAGAATCGCTGATTGATTTGTTAACTCGAAATATACTCACTTCTGAATTTGAGTTTTTAAGTCTCCGTTTGTAAATTTTTGTCAGTTTTATATATATGATTGTTATCAGTAATCAAATACATAATTTTACACTTATTTACAACTAAACACATTCTAAATTATCTCATATTATTGAGGTTAATGTCTTTCCGGTTGTGAATTTATGGTCTTTTTTTTCCTCCTGGTACAAAAAATACTTAACAGACTATGTGGTTATTGCTGAAAGGTTAATAAGTATAAATTCTATTCAGTGCAAGATCCCTGTATTAATTATATTTTCCAATTCTATCTGTAAAATTAAAAGAAAATATTGTGTTGCTTGGACAGTAATTAATTACGTTATAATTTAAATACAAAGATACTGGTAGAAGCATCTTTGAGTTTTGAACAAAGAAATTTAAAGAGTATACTTAGAGAAGATATTAATGAAATCGAAACTTACTGCATATACAGGTTATAACTTTTTAATAATTAGCAAAAAGTTCAGTTCTAGACGGAAGGAAGTATTTTTATTTCTCTTTAGGACTGTTTCATAAGAAAAGATGGATACATCAAAAACTAGAAAACGAATAAATACTAAATCAAACTATTACAATATCTAAGAGTATTTAGTAATCATCTGGCCACGCCGGGCCGTTGGAAAAAGATAAGAAAACTATAAGAAACAAATTGAAGCGTAATGTAATAAGGAAAACAAGGAATCAATTTATAAAATATTGATAGTATAAATTATTATCAGTATAATTAGAATGTAGTTTTACCACATCTACCTTATACTCTCGTAAAACTGTTCAATTTAAAAGTGATTATTACAACGTTAACCTAACAAAACTGTTCATTTGGAACGGATTTATGACAGCCAAGTAAAGAAAATCTACTTACTTCCTTGTATAATTTCTATGGAAATAGTAGTTTATCATAATATATTTATTCTTCTTAAAATGTTATTGTAATTTATGTTTGATTAAACAGAAATAGCAACAAAATATCCTCGTTCTAACTATCCAGGTGTCAAAGGTGGGAGATCAGGGTTTGATCACAAGGTGAATAAATGTATTTATTTCCTATTAAAAAAATAATCAATTTCTGTTATTTTTATCTTACGACAGGCTTAATCAATTATTGTTATCTCAACATTCCACTAGTTTATTTCTTTGTTTTTGAATTTCGAGTAAACCTACACCAGGACTAACTAAGTTAGCCGTCCCTAAGTTATCAGTGATAGACTAGAGGGAAGGCAGATAGTTAACACCGCCCACCGTCAACTCTGGGACAACGCTTTTACAAACGAATAGTAAAATTCGTGGAACCGTTCTTACGTCGCTGAACATGTTTGGCGAAATGGTTTTCGAGCCCGTTACCCGCAAATTGCTAGTACAAGACCATCATGTGCTAGTCCCTCCTTCACAAGTGAATTTCACATTCAGAAGGAGAACTATTATTGAGGACGTGATGATTTAACGTAAAATAGTTTACGTTACCAGGTCTGGAAAATTTACTTTTGCATGCGAGCATTTATCGAAATTTGTCTACAGGGGGAGTTGCGAATGGTGAAATAGAAAAATATTCTACGTCAGTCTTGACGTTTGTTTTCTTTCTTTACTTAAATGTTTTACTTATACACTTTGAATACTATCGCATTAAAACTGCACAGAACCAATCAGTTAGAACAGCTTTTTGCAACCCACAATAAATGCTACCGGAATATTTTGAGAAAAAAAGAAAAACATGAATATCAAAATCAATAACAACACTCACTAATAAATTATTTTAAAAATAAATCATCCGACTGAATTAACAAGGCTTTTATCATGATTATCTGCCACCCCAAAATTTAAGTAATTGAAATTCCTGACTAACAGGGAGTTACAGAATCAAAGTATTCATGTATTCGTGAAATATTTTTTGTAATAACTCCTCTTTATGACTTTCCTAATTTAACTTCAGCAAAATGTCCTTTCATTAGAAATATAATCTAACTGTTTAAATAAATTTTACGCACACTAACTGTCTGACCACAACGATACAAATTAGAAATAATAGGTTTAATACCAATATTTAAAAACCTTAAAAGTGAAGGTTAATAAGAGGGAATGAACTTTTACTTAACTTGTTTGAAAAAGGATTGATCAATATTTTGTTCTAATACTCTTGATATGTTCAGAACAGGTTCATTTGATTCATATGAAATCCTTGGAATTTAGTTCCGTATCTGTTCCTGCTTATTTTAATTGCTTTGGTAAAAAAGCATTCCTTTGGCTTTTAAAGCGATTGCTTTCATTCTACACTATATACAGAATTTATTTATTATATTTCATACTGGCTGAAGGTTTTATGCTGTTGTTGTTGAATTTGTGGAACTTCTTCGAATATCGACATCATGTGCGAATACTATCTTGGATTTAGATGAAAACTATATGGGACTAACTACCCCTTCTTAAGTAGCTTCTACTTCTTGAGTAGCTCCTACTTCAGAAGTAAACTACTCTCTCTCAAACCGAAAAACTGTAATGAAGACTCTACCCTTTTTGTGCAGACTGAGTTCCTCTTCCCATACATTTTCTCAAGAATTCTGTCGATATCGAAGTGTGTGTGTTTTATGTGATTTTTTTTTTATAGCAAAGCCACATTGGGCTATCTGCTCAGCCCACCAAGGGTAATCGAACCCTTGATTTTAGCGTTGTAAATCCGGAGACATACCGCTGTACCAGCGGGGGCAATATCAAACTGACGTCGCTCGAGGTTACTGTTGTCACAAGTAGCATCAGTAAAAAAGTCACATGCATATTCTTTTAAACCGTTATGAATATTCATGGACGTCTCAGTAGAGCTCTTTGGGAAAAGTTTCGTATACAAAGTTTGGAAACATAACCTTATTTATGTAAGATTTTCGGATGAGTATTTAAAAAACTGTTCTCCATGACATTACAGAAGTTTTGAACTGTGCTCGTGCATAGACAAATAGTGGCGTTCATATTATTTTTTTCTGTCAATTTCATAAATACACATAAAACAGAAGTATTGCGTGTTTTGACGTGTGAGTCGTTTTTCATTAGCTGTTGTTCTCCATATTCTTTCTTGTTAAAATAATAAAGACACGATCACATTATCTACGTAAATTATGATAAAATATCTCTATAATTTTTATCAATCCGTTCCAGAAGCAGCTGTAAAAGCATATGATATTTCTGTGAGTATTTAGGTGAAATAATCCTGTTATTGAAAAAGGGGTTTTAATTATCTTGAAAGCTGAATTTTATTTTTTCATTCAAATTCTTGAAACACTTTAATTAAACTATTACTTAAATACATTTATATATTGATGCATATTTTAATGAAATCCACAGCAATTTAGGTATTATGTAATTAGAGTATATTTCGAAATCTTACAAAGTATAACTTGCAAAGAAGTAGTTGGTTGAGTGAGATGTGATATACATCGAAATATGTAATCATCAATAAATCATGGGATATTATTTTAAAAGATACTTCGAACTAACACGTTGTATTTTCTGTTACCATGTGAAGAAAACCGAAACATTTGAACACCAAACCTCAACAAATTCTTTAACGATTACGATTTTCAATTAACCTATTTATATCATAGAAGTGATTGCTGACTTTTTTATTACAGTAGTGAAAATAAAAATCCATCTCTAGAATCAAGTGTTAAGTGTTGAGTTAAAGTTTTTTCATCTGTGATTTGAAAGTTATTATAAGCAGGCTAAATATGAACCTTCTAATACGGCTCACTGTAATACCTGGAATACTTGGAACTGGGTTTGAGTTGTCAGTTTTACATAAAAATGAACCCACTAATTTTATAATTAAACACTCATACATAAATACATGTTAAACATTGTATATTTTTATTACCTTAAAAAACATCAAGGAAATTTAATAAATGTTATTAATACAAGTCTGACGTTTTAATAATCTAACTTTCATTCAATTTTTTTCGAAAAAAAAACAGCTGCATACAAAATGAACATACTTCATTACCATTGGTCAGCTTAATAGTTCAGGATTATTCAAAAGTGACAAAAATTATATCTGTTGAAACTCTAAAGGTCAAAAAGGTTAAAGGAAGTGGTCAAGATTTTGTGAGTAGAGGTCAAACAAATAATAAGTCTGTATAAGAGAAGAAAGGAAACTGATCACAGGAGGTCTTCGGCTTGCACATACTTGAAGGAGTGGTGTAACAGCTAACAAATTTTAAACAGTGGACATTACCCTTATAGTGAGTAAACCTAAACGTTTTTGAAACTATATTTTTTATCACGGAGGAAGCAGGATGACTTATTGATTTGTTAGCCGTTTTCTTCATCTCATTTCTGAATAGTCGAACGAAACTTCTGGTAAGTGTTGAGAAAGATTATACCAGAAGCACACACGTTTATACAAAACAGGCGTATATGCGTGTCTTAACAAACAAGTCCTCACAACAACTTATACAAAGAATCATAACAACTCGTACAGTTTTGTCCGATTATACGTCACCTTCTTCATTATTACTCGAACATTTAAATAACTTCCATGCCTATAGACAATAACATCAAAATAATACAGCATGCAAATATTTTGGTCAAGATTGCATATCTAGATACTATTTAGAAGATTGTTGTGTGTTTGACTGTTGATTCTATATCTGTTATAATAACAGAAATAACATGAATAAAAACAAGTGATAAATTCTTGTCCATCTTCACAAAAGAACGAAATTCCCATGAACCCATTTATGGGAAGTTTATAAATTACACGAGGTTGTGTTTTTTATCATATATTAAAAAAGCGGTAAACATTTTATAAAAGGCACGTAACAGCTTCACAAAGAAGCCACTGATTGTAACAATTTAATATTTTTATTTTTGTTGCTAAATTTCGCGAATTGTTCTAACCAAGGTGATAGTTCTGTTTAATCAAGTTGTAGTACTGCTTAAGTACCTCCATGCTGTTATTTTGAGTAAAGTAATGAAACAGAAACATTCACTTTAAACCCATACTTTTACTGTATCTGGCTTTCTTGTACCGGTAAATGGACGGTTTTATGGTGTGCACATCTATGACCTTAAATATTTTACTCTGCACGAAAGACACTGACAAGTATTAAAGCTTCTTATTAAAAAATAACAGATAGACATCTGGAACATAGCTATGAAACGATATCATACTACAGTTATTTCTAGTAATTTAGTGTCAGTTTAGGTGTTAAATAAATGCCATACGTTTATAAGTGATTTAAATGTTTTACAGTTTAATCTATATTTAGCATATATGATACAATTGCGTGGACTTGAATGTACTCGAGCAATGTAATTACTGAGATTTTCTCAATAAAAGAAACCTCAGAGAATAATTTTAATAAAGACTATTGAGATGATTTGAAAATGGCTCTGTTAAAAGCACGGAGAGACCTGTCTGCACTCTTACTGTATCAGAGAAATGGTGCAGCAGTATATATCCAAGATGGAGTGGGGGACGTTAATTTCCGAACCTCTGGATAAGGGATATTATAAGTACGAGAGTTGTGAAGAGACGTGGGAGAGGTCAACTCGAGCCTACATTTATTCTAGAATAGACAGAATCAGGTAATGTTTTGATAACAAATCAACAAGCCATTTTGCTTCCATCGTGATCAACCATTATAGTTTGTGGTTGTTCATATTGACTACCGGTGCCAATCTTGTCCACAGGCTAGAAGGGATTGGTAGTTACATCACTTCATGAAGCTCGTATACACCAAAAACGCCATGGTGACCAATTTTCTTTCTTCCCCATTCGCCCTTTAGCTAATCATATAGTTGACCTCTGCTGAGAGAAGTTCTACTGCTCTTTCTAACCTTCGTGACCTTTAGAATTTTAAGATTTTTAATCCTTGTCACCCGCCATTGTGTGTTCCTGAAGTATACTGCTGACCAGTTATACTCGTTCTTACATCTGAGAATTTCATAAATGTTAAGAACTTATTGCTGAAAGCCAAATTCCTTGAAGTAAGTTACGCTACGAGCATGGCATTTCCATATCTTTTAAAATATAAGTTTTGACACGTAACTTTTTATATTGTTATAACGTTTTTCAGTTTTACGATTTAAAGTAACCCAATATTAATAATTAAATTTCAAATGTAACTTAAAAGTAAAACCTATCTAAGACTTGAGCTAAATATTATCAGGGAAGGACAAATCTTTCACTCATGTAAATAAATACATATTTTAATTTTTTTTTTCCATGGCCAGGTGGTTAAGGCACTCGACTCGGAATCTGAGGGTCGCGGGTTCGAATCCCTATCACCCCAAACATGCTCGCCCTTTCATCCGTGGGGACGTTAAAATATAACAGTCAATCCCACTATTCGTTGATAAAAGAGTATCCCAAGAGTTGGCGGTGGGTGGTGATGACTAGCTGCCTTCCCTCTAGTCTTACACTGCTAAATTAAGGACGAAATTTTAAAAAAATCAAACAAATTTTATTTTCCATACAGATTATTTGATAGTCATTACAACGTATTGCTAACACCTATCTGGAAAAAAATATCCGCTTTTTACTTCTGTTTACCCAGTTACATAGATGTTTACGTTAAAATTTTCTGTATCTAATTCCTCGTTAGATAAGAAACTCGTTAAATAGGTACACTTTTATACATTTTGAGCATTATAGAATACGTTCTTTAAATAGTTCCTGTACTTTTAGGTGGTTAAGAAGATACGAGTCCGTCAAATAGATATGTGACAAGTGCTATTGAATAAGCTCTTAATTTCTAACCTTACAAGTTACCTTGCGTCCATAGGTTTAAAGAGGGAACAGTAGAATATTTATAAAATATTGTAAGCTGTTTTTTTAAATAGTAAATGTAAAGAGTAAAGATATATTCCCATTTTTCCCTTAAAAAATATGAACTTATTTATTAGTGTTGAAATAATTACAAAGTGTATTTGACCTAATCAACAAACTCCGTTTATTAAAGATGTGATTATAACATAAAAGTGAATCTTTGTATTCTTATTCATTGACTCGCAAAAAAATATTGACATCGTACAGTATATTGTTATTAAATCAAGCCCAAAACTACAGAATGGGCTATCTGTGCTCTGCTCACCAAGAGTATGAAAACATGATTTTTAGCGTTGTAAGTCCGCAGACATATCGCTGAGCCACTGGGGAAAGTACAGTATGAAAACAATACTGGTTTCATACCTTCCAGGATACACTTCAGATCAGCTATGATGTAACATTTTGTTGTAGAATATTTGTTACAGTTGTTTAACCAGTTTGATAATGTTAAAATAAGAAATATTATAGTATATAACGCCATATGTTAGTAAAGTTTGAGCCTATTAAATGGTAGATTTTGTGAAATTACGTCATAAATACCTTCATAATAATTTTTAAAATCACTACATTTTAATGCTATTCTTTGATTCCACAAACAAGTGAACAATAATTTGTTTATTTATTGTTTTCTTACTCGTTTTAATACAAACGGACTATTGATGTCACTTAATTTTATTATTCTTAAGGTGAAAAGTGTCAAGGTTGAGCTTAGTATCTTATTCATTTCCTTGATTGTGATACGCACGAAATTCAGTTCAGGACATTTCCAAAAATATATATTTATATGTCCTTTCTTCTGAAAGTTACATTTTTTATTGTCTATAATTTTTTGTATCCAATAAAATTTAGTTTTATTAATATTTTTACTATAATTTTATAGCTTCTCTTTAGATTCGGTTGTTCCTATTTTCAAGTTTGATTTTGAATTTCACGCAAATCTACAAGAGAGCAATCTGCGCTGGTCATCCTGTTTGATTATAGTGAAGGCAGATATTCATCACCACCCATCCACCGTAAACTTTTAAGCTACTCTTTTTCTAATGAACAGTAGAATTGACCGTAACTATATAACCTACCCACCGGGGAAAGGGCGAACATGTTTGGTGTGACTGGAATTCGAACCTGCAACCTTATAATGTGCTTCGATCAACCCTAACTACCTTGATATGCCGTGCCTACCGACAGTCAGGTATTCGGGCCAATAACTATCCTGCTAAACGATTAATTTAACACTAAAGCCATTTTACTTACTATTTTATGTTACAAACATTATGGACAAGTAGAATTTATGTAAGGAACTGTGTTTTTCTGGAAGTTAGAATATATCACGTGTTACGTACTTTTAGATCAATGGGACGCTAACCACGGATTTACAGCCAAGCACGGTAACTAAATTAAATGATGTAAAATATATTTAGCTTTAAGGGTAAAAATGTAGTTCTATATTTAAAATTTTAAATAAAAGTTAAGTGTTATACGTGGTAGTTAGTAGATTTCTAAACAAACGAATGCAAGAAGATTTAGCTATATGGTGAAAAATTATGAATACATAGAGAACAAGAAGTAAACATTTTTGTAAATGATAAATTGTTTTGATTTAAGTCATACAGCTTTCATCGGGAGTAAGAAAATCATTTAGCCAAAACTTTGACCGCTTGAAATTATTTCTAAAGTTTTAGAACTTTCTTCGAAATTATATATTTTAAAATAATTTAAGTTTCACTAATTAAAATTGTTAGACATATTTTATTTGGTTTTAATTACAGCTTTATAAAGTATGTACAGTTCGTTTATTTATACAATATTATTTTTATTTCTAAATATCATATTGAAATATGCTGTGAAAACATTGGTTATTCAGTTATAGATGTTAATTTAAATATATATATATATATATAAAACAATGAAGTCCTTGGGAGACCAGTGGAAAAAAAAATCCTCTAGGCTTATCTGTTTGTGAGCCAAACAGTCATCGATCGGCTTTGAATAGAAGGACGTCTTGAACTAGTCATCGAGGGTTGATTGTGTCTGGGTGTATCATGCCTCAGGATTACTTAATGGTGACAAGTATTACCGCCGTTGTAAAGGTAAAGGATTTAAAATTAGAAGGTGTGAACAAAAACTCCAGTAAGCACAGGTCAAAAAGGTCATCATAGCAGGGTAACAAGAGAAGAGGCAAAACTGGTCATGCAAATCTTTTCGGCTCTTCACTGGTCAAATCATTTTCGTGTTTGTACAACACTGTGTCCGCTCTAAGCAGCAGGGCATAATTGTCATACATGGTCGTTATGCCGGTCTTGTACACATTATCAGTAAACATAACAGGAAACCACCATGGCTCTTGGTTTGTTAACAAGTTAAGATTCTTTGGAATCTCCTGCTGGTTTTACCAAATATCGTGCATCTTAAGGCATCTACTGTCTCGTACTTTGTCTCAAATGTTGTATATTCTCAGAATTGTTGTCATTTAGACTACATTTCCTTTTAACCTAGACCTTAGTTATTGGTCACCTCTACATATGCCCTCCTGGGTAAGGAATATTTGAGCAACACGCGGCTAAAGTTTTGATTAGAAATAATTGCATATATTAAGAATAGTTCATTTTAAACATAAGAATTTGTTCTAACATGACGTTTCATTCCACTATTTAACTAGAGTAACCCAACATGTAAGGTTGACGGTTTTGGTTAGTTTTCTATGCCAGTTTTTAATAATGAACAACTAGCAGAGATAATATTTGATTTGAGTATAATTTCATTTTTTCTGTGTATGACATCTTTGTATGGATGATTTTTTGATCTTATCCTGGTTGTTTTTGTACATGTAATTAAGCCAAAAAAATATTCCAATTATTGGTTATTCAGTTTTTGTATTTCAAAATACACTTGTGCTTAAGGTACTAAAAGTGGGTATAAAAATCTCATGTGAGAAGAAAAATCTTTAATCATATTTGCGCCTCTCAGTTGATGTTGACTATTTGTCTTCTCTGTTAAATTATGGACAGATGGTGAAGATAGCTCTCATATAAGTTTGCGCAAAATGTAAGAACAAGCAAATAAATTAGAGAAATGTGAAAATAAAAGTAATTGATCAAACCTCTTGCGAGATTGAAATAACAGAAATTGGTTGTTATATAAAATGAGAAATAAATTACTTTATTCACTCGTGGATAATAAAATAATTATCATTCATGAAACAGACCAGGATACTTATAACGAATACAATTTTTAATGTTATTTCTGTTTAATCAAACAGTTATTTCAATAAATGAAAATTAAGAATTTATGCTAACTGGTATTTTCATAGAACTTATGCAAGGATGTAGATTGATTTCTTCAACTTGGCTGTCATAAATCCGTCCCAACTGAACAGTTTTGTTAGGTAAACATTGTAATAATACTAAAACGATAAATTAATGACTGAATATAACATAATGGGCCATGAAACAGATTATTTTGATATTAACATAGATTATATATTTTTGTCATATTGCCTCTCGGTTTAGATACCTGTACGTGGTGAGGGGACCTCCCAGAGAAGATTCTGTACTTTCAATTTACCTCCTCTGGGATCTAAACATCCATCCACGCATTTGCCGTACGTGGCGACTCGTGAAAGAAAGGAGAGGACCCTGGTGGCTGAGGAATCAAACCCTACACCACTCTGCCCTTAAATTCTTGTAGATAGTCGGCCTTGGGATGGTCCTCCCAGCCATCTGTGTTTCCTTGGGTTGTACCATCACTATTTGCTTCCTCTATCTGTCACCTGGAAAGACTTATGATCAATCAGACCTTGATGCTCTTGTTGAACAGTTACCGTCTTCATTTTTAATCCTGGGGTATTTTAATGTACATAATACCCTCTGGGGAGGTGCTGATATTGGTGTAGAGAGTATGCTCTTGGATCCGACCTTTCTCTCTTCAATAGTGCACCGAGTCAGTCTTTTACTGCTATTGGTCTCTCGGTCTGGTACCCTTCAGTTTTCTCCTACATAAATTGAAGGTTGACAGTAACCCACGGAAAACTGATAATTTTTTCTATCATTTTAAGAGAGATTGGCAGTAGTCGATACCACCCAACCCATGTGCCCCAGTGAAAGTTGGAGCAGGCCAACTGGCCCTCTGCCACTGCTCATTTGGAACTTGATCCTGCCGTCGTCTGTAAGTCATCGATAAACAACTGCGTGACAGCGGTGACTGATTGTATTATCCAGGCAGCTGTTCAATGTATTCCTAAAACTTCAGCACGTTATCCTCGTCCGTGGTAAAATCCTGCCTCCCACATTGCACAAAAGGCTCAAAAACTGGCCTGAGATACCTTTCACAGGTAACCCACACTTTCGAACTGCTATGCTTTTCACTGGGCTCTTGTGCGAGCTCGGCAGGTAAAACGTGAAAGCTGAAAGGAATCTTGGATTACATTCACAACCAACATCTTTTTTACCACAAGTTCCAAAGTCATATTGGACAAGATTCGGAAGGTTAGTGTGCAGTATATTTCTGTGCACCTTTTGATATTGCTTTCCGATAACCAGGAAATTGTTGATGCTCAGATCATCACCAATTCTCACGACGAAAGCTTTTGCAGGGTATCCAGCACTCCTGCTTCACCTTTTAAGCCATCAAGGCTCGGGCAGAGCAATCGTCTTTTTCCTTTAGGGCAGATACTTTTTATGACTACAATCGCCTTTTTACACTGGTGTAATTCAATCTGGCTCTTTATAGGTCTGGCAATGCATCGGTCAGACCTGATGATGTATACTATAAGGTGCTGCGCCAACTTTCTCCTCCTTACGTTGCTATTCTTCTGGTTATTTTAAACTGCATCTGGCAGGAGTATGTTTTTCCTTATGTTTGGCCCAGACTATTGTCCTACCTTTTTCTAAGCATTGGAAAAATCTCAAGATTCTTTCAAACTACCGTTCAATTGCTTTGATAAGCTGCCTCTACAAGACCTTAGAAAGGATGATTAATGCTCGTCTTGTTTGGTTCCTCGAATTAAACAGCTTCTTTTTGCCCACCCAATGTGGGTTCCAACGACAACACTCCACTGTGGACCACCTTATTTGACTTGAAACGTCGAGCAGAGAAGCCTTTCACAAGCAACAACATCTTGTGTCAAAATTATTTTACTTTGAGAAGGCTTACGATATTAAATGGATATATACCATTTTGCGAGAGCTCTACTCATGTAGTTTGCACGGCCAAGAAAGTTTGACAATTTCTCATTCTTTTCTACAGAAACTTGGAATCCCTCAAGGCTGTGTCTTGAGTGCCACACTTTTCAGAATAAAGATTAATGTCGTTACTGGACCACTCCCTCCTACTGTTGCATATAGGCTGTATGTCGACGACCTTCATATTTCGTGTCAGTCGTCGAACATCAGTTTTATTGAGTGTCAACCACATACTTCCCTCAGCTGTTTACTGAAGTGGACCACACCAAACGGTTTTATCTTTTCTCTCTCTAAAACCGTTTGCATAAACTTTTGTTGCCAATGGGGTATTCACGCTGATCCTGAACTCCGTGTTGGTGAAGTTGTGCTCCCCTTGGTCTCTGAGGCAAAGTTCTTGGGGCTTATCTTTGACTATAAGCTGACATTTATACCACATACCAAAGCAGTAACGAGTGAAGTGTACAATGGTACTGAACATCCCCTGTGTCCTCTCTTCCACCTCTTGGAGAGCAGATTGATGTTCTATGCTAAAGATCTATCATGCTCTCATTTGACTGAAACTGGACTGTGGATCTGTGGTCTATGACTTTGTCAAGACCTCGTACATTCTGGACCCCATTAACAATTAGTAGCTTCGGCTCTCCATGAGGGCCTTCTGCACTTTCCCAGTTCAGACTTTGTATTCAGAGTCTCGTGAACCTCTTCTACATCTCCGTCGTTTGCAACTATCTTCACTGTATGTTTCAAAACCTTGATCTTTAACAAAACATCCCACTTGGGTTTGTGTTTTCCTTCCTCAGTGGGTCATGCTTTTTCAGAACAGATGGTCTGTCATTGTTTCTTTTGGCCTTTGTATTCAGGCACGATTGGGTGAATTGGGTCTATCCTTGGATGACATTGCTGTAACCTCTGGTCAGCCCATCCCACCATGAATTATTACCGTCCTCAAGTGTGACCTTTTTTCGAGTCACATGAAGAAGTTCCTGTCTTTTCTTTGCGAACATCTTTGAAACCGTCTTTCTTTTCTCATTTATACAGATGCTTAAAATCAGGCGACTGTGTGGGCTCTG
Source organism: Tachypleus tridentatus (assembly GCF_004210375.1). Lineage (NCBI taxonomy): Eukaryota > Metazoa > Arthropoda > Merostomata > Xiphosura > Limulidae > Tachypleus > Tachypleus tridentatus. Next base: position 96,711,029 of record NC_134833.1, read on the forward strand.
CCATGGTTTTCTACGGCTTTGTGGTTGCACACACAGTCCTCTACAGCTTTTGTGTTCACAGCTGAACTGTACGCCCTTTCTCTTACCTGGATTACATAGACGTTAAGCAGTACTCAAATTGTACTATTTATACCGACTCGCTTAGTTCTCTACTGGCCCTGGAATTACTTCCCGTTAGTTCTCACCCTGTTCTCGCTTATATGTACCTCTACCCAGTTCTTATGGATACCAGGCCACATTGGTATTCGCGGGAACGAGCTCGGTAACGCCTCCTCTGGCGCTGTCACTGTCGTACCTATTTCACAGATGAACTGGAGTCCTGTATTTAAAGCTCGGCTCCACGCCAGTTGATCGTCGACTTAAAGTAAACAATTTGATAACAAATTTTTCTAGATAAAACCTTATATAGGACTTTGGCCGTCTTGTTTCCGTAAGGATCGGAAGGAGAAGGTTGTCCTAACTGGACTATGCATTGGTCACAGTTTTTTATTTATCGTTTTACTTTATCTGAAACTGATGCAACAACGTGTGACACTCAAGTCACAATAGTCCATATTTTACTGTCGTGTCGTCGTTACGACACTGAACAACGGCATCATTTTAGGCATGTTTTGTCTACAGTGTCATTGGCAATAGTAACATTGTCTTCCTTATAAATATTTGTAATTTTTTAAGAGCCATTGGCCATTTTAACTCTATTTAACCTTTTAATTCAAAAATTGTACTTTGTTTTGTTTTAACATGATTTCTTTTTATGAATTTTAATAATTTTTAATTTTAAAAGGTTGTTTGGCGCGGATAGCTCAGTTGCTTTGCGCCATAAAACACTAAACAACCAACCATCCGACAAACGTCATATTATTTCAAGTTGATGTGTTATGGTTGGGTTATTTTAAAATGTTTGGTAAAAATAACAGAATGTCTATTTAAATATAAAATAATTACTTCCTTAACCTAAAGACTCTTATTCTTTGAACACAGTTGTTATTTTTGCATAAATCAGTAAATAACGTTTTCAATGCGAAATTCAACAAATAGTTTCTCATTGATAATAAAATTTCACAACTACTCGACTGACAAACTGAATACATGCGATGACTAACACTGATCGAAATTATTTACTCTAACGCTTGTTAAATATTATATAGCGTTATGTGTTAAAATTATTAATAGTTTGATTGAGAATTTAATTTCGTTTTATAGTTTGTGATGTGTCCATATTTCCTTATGAAACAGTTTAAAAGGGAAATTCAAGTTTCATAGTTTCACGATGTTGCTAGAGCTCATGCACGTTGACACTGAACTCAGCCTTATGTTCCTTGTAAAATGTTCTACAGTAAGGCCATCATGTCTGAAGAACACCCTTTTATCTGAAGCTCTCCGTAATCCATTTGATTTACACGGGCGATGGCTTTACAAACGTCTCTTTTTGGTGACTTGTATGAAATATCATGACTAATTCTTTTATTAGAAAGTTGCCTTAAATATGAGACAGATATGTCCTGCATTGGTATAGCAATAATCCTAAAGGTGTATAACGCTAAAAATCTGGTTTGATACCCATGGTCGGTTTACAACAAAAACACATTGGTTTATTTGTTGTGCTTACCATGGGGAATCTAGTACCGAATTTTACCGTTGTTAGACCGTAACTTTCCGCGGTACCACGAGAAATGACAGAAAGGAACAAAAATAATAAGTATTTGGCAGTTTCTATTCATAAAACAAAAAAATATGAGCAACATACACATTAATATAAATATATATATATATACTCTTGAATGTTTTTATTTTGTGGCTCTTTTTTCGGACAAAACTCACATTTTTCAATGTGTGTTCAGTATAAAAACTTGGAATAACACAATAGACTTGACATTCATTTAATTAATTAGCGAATTACGTTTGACATTTGAACCATAAAGTTAGCTTAGATTTCATCATCAGTTATTGTTATTATTGGTCCAACATAACCAAGTGGGTTAAAGCGTTCGCCTCATAATCCCCGTCGCACCAAACATGCTCGCCCTTTCAGCCAGTGGGACGTTATAATGTTTTGATCAATCCCACTATTCGTTGATAAAAGAGTAGCCCAAGAGTTGGCTATGGGTTGTAATGATTAGCTGCCTTCCCTCTAGTCTTACACTGCTAAACTAGGGACAGCTAGCGCAGATAGCCCTCGTGTAGCTTTGCGCGAGTTTTAAAAAACAAACAAACTTTTGATAAAAACGATCACACCTTCATCTTCAGTTGAAAGTGTTTTTACACCATTTGACGAAAGAAATTTTTAAGCAGTTTTTTAAAATATCAATTATGATGGTATATAACGCTTCATAGAACTGTATAAGGTGGATTTTGTGAAATTATATTCTAAATATATTAATAATAATTTATAGATTCAATACTTTACAAAATGATTGCTTTTTTCCCTCACTTCGATACGTGACAAGACAATTTGTTCATTATAGTTCTCTTATTCTTTCAGAAATGGCAGAATACTAATGTCTCCTGATTTTATTAATACACGTAAAAATTGCGTTAAACGTAGTACTCACACAATAAATACTGTAAAGCATTTTCATTTAAAAATTTTAACAGTTTGATTTCGTATAACTTCCATTTTTTAGTTTTTGATGTGTCCATATTTCATTATGAGACAGTTTCAACGAGAAATTAAAATACTTTCTTCCTTCCAAAACTGAAATTTTTTGCTGTTTATCAAATTATTATATTTTATATGTCCAATAAATTTTGATTTTATTAATGTATTTTATTTCTCTACTGAATGCCTCATTAATTTCCTTTGTTCTAAACTTACGCTAACTTTTACTGTAAATTATAAGGTAATTAATTACTGTTTCAGACATTTCATATATTCTTTTAATTTTAAAGATAGTATTGCAAATATAATTAATATCGGGAAGTTTTAATGAATAGAACTTAATACTGATTAAACTTTTAGTAATAACCCACAGCGCGTTAAGTATTTTTTGGACCAAGGGAAGAAGAGCCATGAATTCACAGTCGGAAAGATAACTAACTTAAATAATATGAGATAATTTAGAATGTGTTTAGTTTTAAATAACAGATAATGTTGGCGAATATAATTAATATAGGGAACTTACGTTGAATAAAAATTAATGTTTATTAATTTTTTTAACAATAACTTCGTACTACGTTAATAGTTTTTGGGGTAGTGGAAGGAAAGTCATAAATTAACAGGTGCAAGGTTAACTAACTTAAATAACATAAGATAACTTAGAAAGTGTTCAGTTTTAAGCTCTCCATAAATGACATGAAGCAAAAATTCGTGCAGCAGAATGTGTGCAGTCAAACATTTACCTAAAAATGACACAAAATTTACAATGGATGACCATAAACCCCAAATTCAGAAGTATCTCTATTTTGGGTTAAAAATTAACAATTCATTCTGCTTCCACAATGACGAACAATTACTGTATTGCAAAGGTTCATATTGGCTACCTGTGACAGTCATGTCCACTGGTTTGAAGAAAATTTTTGTGACATCACTTCATGAAGCACGTGCACGCAGAAGTCAGCATGATGTCCAATTTCCTTTTTTCACTCATTCGCCCATTTGCTAATCCTATAGTTTGACCTCTGGAAACAACACCTCGAGTGTTAACTTCAACCTCTTTGACCTTTAGAGTTTCACCGGATATAATCTTTGTCACTATTGGGTAACCTTGAAGTATAAAACTGACCAACAGTTACCATTTCTATCCATTTTGTTTGTAGCTTTGAGTTGAAAAAGTTGAAGACAATTAGACGAGTAATGTGTTAAGGTTGCGACTTCAAATTTTACTGAAAGTTTTTGAAGTAGTTTAAGGTAAGAAAAACGTTTCATGTGTTTAATGCGTTATTAATGAAATATGTTACTTATTAATCATTTATACATGTTTTTCTTTAGCAAAAGTAATGACTGAAAAACTAGTAAGAAAATGTATACTAATTTCAAATAGCAAAGTAAAGAAAATTATTAAATTTTACCTAAATAATGACAGAGTTGATTTACTTTTATAGCCTTTCTGGAACAAACTGATAAACATTAAAGAGTAAATTATCCTATTTTACACTGATAATGTGAACGTTTATTTATTATTTTAGCAGGAATTTAACAATATAGGATATGGAAAGCAACTCGTCAAGTGGAAAAGGACCAACATGTCGAAAGACACAGTATATCTGTTTCTTATGCACCTATAAAACTGAAAGAAAAAACAACTTGAAACGTCACTTTCTATCCATGCACCACAAGAGTTCGAAAATTCTAGAATGTTGTGGAATACAGTTTGTAAGCAAAGCTACTTTGCGTTTCCACACGAAAACACTACATAAAGAAGGTTACGTATGCAGCCTTTGCAAACGAAGCTTTTGCCGAAGAGCTCTACTGAAACGTCACATGAGTGTTCACAAGGGATTAAAAGAATTTTCATGTGAACTTTGTACTTATGCTACTAGTCACAAGAGTAACTTGGAGAGACACAAATTTCGTATCCATGGAATTCCAGAAATGAGACATCGGAAACGGAATTTGGTGTTCGAACATACGGAAACAGCTTCATCACCTTCTTTGGGCTTGTCTTCTAGAGAAGAAAAAAGCGAACATGGGAATTTGTCTAGTTTGTCCAATTATCAACCTATTGTATATACATCCTAATTACCAGATTCTACTTCTGGAGAACCAACATTTACAACGACAGAAATTGGTAACAGAGTTGAAACTGAAAGAACAGATTTTTCCCCAGCAAAGGAAATCACTCGATTGTGCTGCTTTCCTTACAAATGCTTTGAATGCAAAAACGTTTTTAAAAAGCAGTCCGAATATATAATCCATTGTAACCAGATGCATCCACCTAGAGACGCCCTCGAAATGACTCTCATTGAGCAAGTTGAATGCAAACTTTTGAATTTGGTTATTCACCCTCCACGAGATCAGTTTTAATTTTAGAAGGCTCACATTCTTGGTAAAATTTAGTAACTTTTGGTCTAATGAATTATTTATTTAAGAGCAAGCAATATATTCCATTCGTGTTGAATTTATCCATTCCTACTGTAAGCGTGCCCCTTTAAGGTTTATATCTTTCACGTAACAGTTGAAACATGGAGAGACAAAAGTTGATTTATGAAATATGTTTACCAATCTGTTAGTACTGTGCATATATTTATTGGCTGTGTAATGTATTAGATAATTAAAGTTTCTTTTTTGTTTTGTTTATAATATTGGTTTTTGGTGTCTGTGTGTGTTTGCTTAACTGATGAGATACATTGGGTATCAGGACATTTTATTAATGTAGTAAATGATTGCCAGCAGATAATTATTTTCTAAAAAGTGATCGTTTCGTAGCACTGTGAACTAATAAGCTATGAAACTGAACTTGATTAAATATAAAATTTGATAATAAAGCAACTGAGTAAATTATTGGAAAAATGGAATAATAAAGCAATTTAATAATTTTCTAGGAGAAGGAAAAAAGCTATCGAAATATAAGAAATACGTGGACTGTTATTTATGTTTGTAAAGGAAAAAATGGCAAAATTTATTGTATGTTTGTAAAACTTTGTTAGGATTCTTGTGTATTTTAGCTCAGTATAGCATATATATTTGTTAAGAATATGTGTGCTCACTTTACTTTGTTTGTTAGAAAAAATCGAAGAATGTGAGCGTAAGATGAGACAAGTAAATGTTTTCATACTGAAAGGCGTATTTTACATTTGCATTAGGATTTAATATGAATAGAAAATATTTTTATATTTCGTGTACACTTGACTCTAGGAAATATTTTAGATACTTTTAAGGAAAGAAAAGATAATGCTATATAGAAGCACCTTTAGATTATTATGTTCACAATCACGTTCATTTTGAAATTCATATATGAGGTATTCTTTCATCGAATATGATACAAAGGCAATAAAAATCCTGATAATTTGAATTTATTTCAAAGAAAGCAAAAATCTAACTCAATGTAACAAACATAATTTTGAAATATAAAACCTTAGTGGACACAGGTAAACAGATCCACTCTATTTTTCATTTTGTAATCAAGTTAAGACAGTTTCAGAGACCTTAACTTCTCTTATGACAACTTCTCTATCCCAGGCACCATTCCCTGTGTCCTTTCCTACAGTGCATTGTCCTTCCAAGACTAAATATAATTCTTCAAATGTAGCTTAACCAAGGGACTATATAATGAAATTATAAACTGTTCAGACTTGTATTCAATATTTCTGTTGATACAACTACCGTAAATTCCGGCGTATAAGTCGACGTGGCGTATAAGTCGAGGTCTATAAGTTTGGCCTAAAAAATCATGATTTTGACATGTACCTGCCGTATAAGTCGACCTCCTTCTCTGGCTCAAATCGCTTGGTCGGAATATTTCAGTCGGCATCAGCAGCGAGGTGTAGCTAAGGAAGTGATATTCAATAATCATCTGCGTCATCAGCAGACTTTGTTAGACGGCGCCATTTTCAAGAATTCTTATTATCCGCTGTGACTAGCTACGCCTCGCCTCTGGTCGGCATAAAAATGACAGATTTGCACTTTACAATAGAGAGCAAAAGTTCTGTCACTACGTGTTCTGAGAATTCATTTTTGCTGACTCATTTGTGCGCTTCGCCGCGCTTTCACTCACGTGACGTTTCGTTTGCCAAAGTAAAGTGAGAAATCTGCGTTGATTGGCCAACATGACATGCTTGCTTGACAAATAAGGCTTTCACTAAAAAGAAGAAGTGTCACGTTTTATGCACCTTACGGTATTCCTGTCTAGACAAATTTATTAATTTTCTTTTATCTGGTGTGTCTAACCTTGCTACGCTTAGCTAGGAAATTAGCTGACCAATCGGCTCTGAATGAATTTTTAACTGTCTATCCAGTTTCAATTTCCAGTTTCAAAATGTCAGTTACAAATTTCAGTGACAAATTTTTAAATAATTATAAATCGTTAAACAAGCAAGATGTCCAGACAACCACGAAGAAGGATGAAATATGATGCAGCATTCAAGATAAAAGTCGTTCAAGCAGCCAAAGACAGTAGCAACAGCGCAGCAGCTCGGCACTATTGCATAAGTGAAAAATTGGTCAGATATTGGAGGAAGGCAGAAAACACTATCAAAGAATTGCCCTTAACCAAATGTGCGAATCGTGGTCAAAATCAAGAAAAATGGCCAAGATTAGAGAATGAAATAGCGACATGGGTGTTATCTGAACGTCAATGTGGCAGAATCGTAACAAGAGCCCTTATCCGACTGAAAGCTTTAGAATGGGCAGCTAAGAATATAGAAGACAGCATGGATTTTAAGGCAACAGTCAGTTGGTGTTCTCGTTTTATGCATCGTCAAGATCTGGTCATTCGTCAAAAGAAAAAAATTGCTCAACAGCTACCGAAAGATTTGGACTACAAGATCACGCAATTCCAGACCTTCGTCATCAATCAAAGAAAACGAAATGAATACGATATGGCTCACATTGGAAATATGGACGAAACGCCCATGTTTTTTGATGTCGTCGGCAACACTACAATTAACAAAAAAGGAGAAAAGACAGTTCTGGTGAAGACCACAGGGCACAAAAAACAACACTTCACCGTCGTATTGGCCTGCCTCGCCGATGGAATGAAACTGCCGCCTATGATAATATTTAAAAGAAAAACGATGCCAAAGACAAGTTTCCGCCAGGAGTCGTGGTTCATGTACAAGAAAAGGATGGATGGACGATAGTGGATGTGTCAAATGGATTAACGAAGTGTGGGCCCGTCGGCCAGGCGCCATGCTTAAACCCAAATCGTTGTTAGTGTGGGACATGTTCAAGTCACATTTAACGGATACTACGAAAAAGCATTAAAATCGAAAAAAAAAAACAGATATGGCGGTGATTCCAGGTGGATTAACATCTGTACTGCAACCTCTGGATGTATCGTTAAATAAACCATTTAAGGATTCTATGCGCACCGAGTGGAATGAGTGGATGGCATCGGGTCAAAAAACTTACACTGCCGCCGGAAATATGCGTGCTGCATCTTTGCCTACAGTGTGTCAGTGGGTAAAAGATTCCTGGGACTCTATTGATCTAAAAATCGTTGTCAACTCATTCAAAAAATGCTCAATTACCAATGCGATGGACGGTACGGAGGATGATATGTTATGGGAAGAGGATGACGATATCCCTCATCATCAGTGGAGCATGACATTATTCCAGAAGAGGATCCTTACGATGACCATTTGAATGGTGAGGAATGGGACTTTGTGTTTGATCGATCTCATATTGAGTAGGATTACTAGTATTTTACTATTTTATAAATAAATACCTATATGTCATATCATATAATTTTGATTTGCGATGGTTTTCTCGAATCTGAATTTACTAGAATTCATGTCATGAAAAACGTCACCGCCGTATAAGTCGAGGATGGATTTTTAAACTTGAAATTTGGTGTTAAATTTTCGACTTATACGCCGGAATTTATGGTAATCTAGATCTAGTAAACCACATTGCTTCGATGGATTAACTGCAGTACAAATCAACCTTTACACCAAAATCCCATTTTTCACGACACTGTTAACGCTACACCGATTCAAACTGTACTTATAATCTAAATTATGATAACCCTCATTCATTATAATGTACTTATTGTAATTAGAAGTCACCTGATATTTATTTTTCCAAATTATATTATGGTTCAAATACCTTCGTAAAGCAGCAATGTACTCTTCACTGCCAGCAAACTTCTAAAACAAAAATTACATAAAAAAATTTAAGTAGTTTATTTATCATACTTTCACGTACGTCATTAAATTAAATCAAAACGAGCAAAGGTAGTAAGACAGATCTTTGAGTTACCCTACTTTTGACACTAATCCAGTTTAATGAGCTGCATTTATAACTTACCTCTACTTTCTTTCAGCTATTATTCAATATAACTAGCTAATTATTGTATAGAATAGATAGAGACAATATTTTACCAGACTTTTATGTGGAACCTAGTGTTAATTTTTAAATTTTCTACAAAACTTTTTCACGTTCTTACGTTCTTTTTCATATTCTTACTCTATGTTTAATCAATGTTTTTGACATTCTATAATCTTCTAAATGTTCTGTAAAACCAGTTAATTTAAATGTCTTAAATCTGCGATTGTTTTCTTTAATTTATTCCTTTGTAACATTTGAAAGCCAACCTGTTTTTATTTTTACTTGTGGTCACCCTCTTTTTCTCTGAAAGGAACTTATTTATCTTTAATAGTTAATATTTTCTACAGTTGATTAGTGTCAACAAGTAACTCAGCTGTCAAGTTCATGGTGGATGATCCTTGTTACATCCCTTCAAATTTCCTTTTTTTGATATTTTTAACCAAAATATCGTTATTATTGATCTCTGTAAGCAGCGAAACATCGAATTTGGAAAAGAAATGATTACTTACACCCATATATTTTCTACTTTCCATTCTATCAAGAATTTCTGTATCGAAATTAAAAATAAATTTAAACTAGAATTGTTTTTGAAGGTTACTATTCTTGAAGAAAACTATTCTTGTGTGGAGATATTTATAGCAAATGATATGTAAATTGATAAAAATACACATTTCCATGCGCCCGGAAAATGGACTAACCTGAAAAAATTACACGTTTTCGATGTCCTAATAGTAAGATGGCCTGCTACCTAGAACAGGGAACACGGTGATGGCGGTAAATTCTGCTTAATATCAGTTGGAAGTTTGCCCTTCCTTCACTGTTCTTCTAGATATCCTAGAATGAATGTGCTCAGGTAATTTCTGTTGTAAAGTGTTGCAAGTTTTCTTTCGATTTTGACATATTAACCTGATCTATACACTTATCTCTGTTTATTATTTGTGTAATGTATTTTCAAGTTTTCTCGTCCACGGGCGAAGCTGAATATAGTCGGCTATAATAGTTAAAGCATTAGTTGAGAATATCAGTAATATCCGAGGGCACCTGATCATCTTCCCTCAACAGATTGGAGATGTGCTTGTTTTTAGACATCTCCTGTGCCTTACAGAGTGGAACCCTAGTAACATTTCTGGGATCCAGTGATTCCATCAGACTGGAAATTCTCACTGCTCGGAATAATTTGGCCTATTCCAAGTCTCTCCTTTTTGAACCTTTCAATGTCTAGAAGTATCCACTCACTCACTGATCTGCCCCTAAGCAAGGCTGATAAGGTAGCTTGCTTGCTATGCAGGGCAAGAGGCGGATTTGCAAATGTTTCATGCTTGCTTGGCTCAGCAAGGAGGTACAGGCTTCCTTAAAACCCACCCACAAGGTGTCATTAATGGTGTCAATGGAACAAAGGCTATCAATTCTTCCCTCACCACATCCTCAGTGACGAGGGAAGCATTGATTCTCCACACTGCTGGATCCCAAAAAACACAGGGGTAAAATCCTGGAATGCAGTAAAAAAGGCTCGATGGTCGGACACGTGAAACGAAACATAACCTACTCGGTAGACATAAAAACGGTCCAGGCGACAAGGTACGCCCTGACCAGTTCAAGTGGTTGCAAAGACAGCCACCTAAACTGTACACCAGACATCGCGGAAGTCGAAGTCTGACAACACTGATCACAGAGGTTGCTAATTCTGATCACCATAAAGAAAATCTTCCCCAATCTTATTTAGTTGGGGATCCAGCACACAGTTGAAGTCACCACCAAGGACGATATCGGCCTGTGTTATCAAGAATCTGTCCAAGAAGGAAAATAACATACTCGATTACTTCCCCTGAATAGGCACATTGACCTTACGACCCTGAGTGACGACATCATCGTACACAACCCGCCCTTCAGCATCACTATGTGATGCGAGGATATTCCCGTTGTAGTTGAGAAAGATTCCCACACCTCGTGTACGTGTTGAACCAAACACCCAAAAAAGCTTCAAGAAGAAAGCGATTTATTGAGGAAAATAATCTCTTCTTGAGGCAAAATTGGTCTGCTCCAGAAAAATGACATCAACCCTGAAACGATTGAAGAGGGAGAATGCATAGAACTGCTTAGCAAGACTGCGCATCCCCTGGATGTTAATAATTAAACTGGAAAGACCCATCACACTTTTTTGGAGGAACAGTTCACTTCTGCTGTTGCTAAGGGTGCATGTCTGGCGGTGAAAGGTCGTGTGCCATCTTCAGACTGCCCGGTTCATTACATTTATCAACTCAGTGGTCATCCAGATGGAATATCCACAGCATAACTTTACTGTCTCCCAGAATTGACTACAGGATATTCGGAAGTTGTTTGATTTTTGATTCTCCTCTTTCCTTCAGTGATTCCAGCAAGCTCAGAAGACTGGAAAAGTGAGCCAAATATTCGTTGGGGAACAAACCTTCCACAAAGAGGGATGGAGAGGGCAATTCGTCCCTTACTTGTATTTAGGTTTCTTCCCCGAAAAAAAGGGATGACCTGAATCCCCCTGTACCTGTGACGAGGTCTGGGCCCCCTCAGAGACCCCTTCCCTCTCCGTGATTAACAAAGGGCTAAGTCCCTCAGAGGCCCAACCTCCCCCAGATCAGACAAAGGTACCTGAGGTGCTCGCAGACTTCTGTGCTCTCGCAAATCGTAACAGAGGCTCGAGCTCCCTCTACTGCCGGTACCAAGGATTGCCCCGACGAGGAATGGGCGTTTCTTTGTTCTTTGATAGCAGTCTTCTTTCTGGTTTTATTTCCAGAGACCTCGCGTGTGTATGACGACACATGCTTTGGACACAGTGATAGTGCATGGTCCCCATTACATACTGGGCGCTCAACAGTACAATCGTTGCTTAGGTGCCCAATCACTAAACACTTTGGGCATTTCTAGGTCCCACACTGGCCCTACATTATTGTTTGTACCTTAGGATTTTTTTCAATTAGTGCAGCGTTTTATGTTTAATTTATTTTTGTTTCGGCTTTTTTTTAAATTATAACAAACTAATGTAATTAGTCGTAGGTTTGGTTTTTTGCTTTTTATTGCAGTCCTTCCTTGTGATTTTGCTAACTTCATTAAAATATATTATTTTCACAAAAAGTGATATATGAGAGAGAGAGAGAGGAAGAAAGAAAGCGAAAGAAATTATTTAATAGTAATTGTAGATGTAGCTTTCGTTTTTTTTTTCTTTCTTGAATATTTTATTTTAGGATATATAGTTATATAAAAACTCGTGTCTGCGAAATGTGTGATAATGGCTTCGTCAAACGATACATTCTCGCCGAACGCGTAACTTCTGACCTAATTTACTTCTAAAGTGGTATATGAACTTGAAGTATTAGAAGTGGTAGATAGCTTAAGTGTTTTGGTAAAAAATATTTGAAGTTACTTCTAAGTAACAGTGATTAAGGCTAAAAGTGAAGTAATTTTTCTATTGTACATTAATCATTTTTTATAAATGAATCATTATTAGTGGACAACACCGTGTAAGAAAAGTAAAACAAGGAAAAACAAGTTTATTAAAACTACATTTTTGACATGTGGACTATTCCGAAGTGCACAGTAGAGTACTTAAATGCACACGTTATTGCTGTTCCAATCAATTTAAATACCGAAATACGTATATGACGTGATGGTATGAAACATTTTTCAAATACTCCATTTTGTTATGAGAGAAATATTTGTAGAATTATATTTTTCACAACAAACGACAAAAAAATTGTACTACGTTTTAATAGACACGTTCATGTGCTTAAGCCTATCTCTGTTGTGACAAGAACTACTTAGAAATTAATTGGACATCTTGATATGAAAGAAATAATAATCAGAAAAGTATTTTTTTTCACGAAAATGTTCGTAGTTTGTTATGGATGAAAAATTCACAGAACTGTCACTTTGGGACATTTCTGCGTAGTGACCTCCCACCTACAAATTATATATAACGTTTCTATTTGAGAGTTAGCTAATTTGTTCCTTGATGTGTTTAATCATTTAAAGTTTTAATTTTAAAGAAAACTGTCATACAGATACAACTAACGTACCGGAAGTGCTTCTGTTCTGAATTATTGCATGTAGATTTATGTCAAAATATGTTTGTTTTTACTTCTGTGACATTCGTAGATAGTCAGGATATAAATATTTTTGTTTCCTTTGCATTCCATTTCGTCATTGAGAACTTGAACCATGTGGTATTCCTGGAGTTTTTGGATTTAAATTAGGAATGAAAGAAGTTGAAAATGGAATACGACTTTGTAATCTTGAAAGATATAAACCGGTTAGAATGTTGGTGGTGGTGGTGGAAACACTTTTTAAGGAACTTCACATGATCGACGTATTAAGTGATCTTGAAAGCTGATGCGGCAACACCATACATGAAGCACAGGCAAGAGTAGATGCCCATGTCGTAGATCGTACGAAGTCACTAAGTTTTCTCAGAAAATAGAAGGGAGGGGGTACTCAAATTATAGCACGAAGAGTAAAATTTCAGTCACCTGCACGTAGTGTGAAGGACAGAAATTCAAATAACTTGTAATTAATTCATAAAATAATTTTTGTTTGTTTTGAATTTCGCGCAAAGCTACTCGAGGGCTATCTGCGCTAGCCGTCCCTAATTTAGCAGTGTAAGACTAGAGGGAACATAAAATAATAGTGCCAGTATAGATATCAGTTTTATTGTATTTTCCAATTTTAACATTATTGGTGCGTGTCATTTCTCTCTATTTGATAAACTGTGATTTAATGGTGTCCTTGAAATCATGCAGAAAATGCAAAGATTCTTTATATGTGCGACGTATTATATTGTACGATTATCTCGATATTTTTATGCACAGTAGATGACAATGGAATCTTATGTTAAATGGAAACATAAATGTCATACAAACACTGTAAATTAGCGTAATGTAGGCTGAATATTTTAAATTTGTTGTTAATTGTGTTTTTAGAATTGATCGCTGAAATAGACGTGGATATTCAGGCTGTAAATTTTACCATAAGTTCCGAAAGACTATGTAGGCAAATATATTTTCAAATGTTGATGAATAAATATTCAATCGTCAGGCTTGAACGGTTTCACAATCATGATAATATTTTATTTTTCAGACATTTGTACGTGATTACAGTGTAAAACACTATGGAGCGTTTAGATTAGTCCAGAGTAAAAGTTTGTAAGTTTCTAGTGTTTGAGTTCCAGTTATTTAAACCATTAACACAAAGCGAAGACGTATACAATATAATAGTATTGCAGCTTTGCATGAAACAAGCGGAAAAATGCGAAGCAGTTTCTAGAACAAATAACTTCACATCGATCACTTGTAAGACATCTGTTTGCACTTCCGTCAGAATTGTGCTAATGTATCGATAAATATTCCCATTTCAGCCTCCTATATTTTGTTCCGTGAAACTCGTTTGTTAACATGTTGTCAAGTAGTCTAACTTACCTATCTATGTATTTACATGTAGCTATTGACAAGATTCAAACTGTTAAACTCCTCGATCTGGATTCCTGTAAGGTTCTGTTCTTTCAGTTAATCCCCACTGGGATCTAAACATCCATCCACGTGTTTGCCGTGCGTGATGACCTGTGAAAGGGAGGATATGATCCTGGTGGTTGAATGGTCCAACACTAACCCACCACTTTGGCCTTGAATTCCTGTAGACGGGCGGTCTCCTTGTGTGAAATTGGTTGGTCCACTTGAGCTAGGATCAACCAAGTCCCAGTGTTGGATGTTCTCAAGAGGTGTTGTGGACAATGTATCTGAAATGCTGGTATATAGGTATAGAGCTCACGAAACCCTGGCGTTGCTGCAGTGTCCTTGTTTGGCATTGTAGTGCGTCCCCTCGTAGGGCTCCATGGTGAATGGGGTCAGTTGGCACCGAAATATTTTTTATTATGGACCCTCCAAATAAAAACTTAAATAAAATAGTGAAAACAGTCTATAGGTAAACAACCACGTCTTGAAGATTTTGAGCAGCAATTTTCAACATCTCTAACACCTGTTTTACCTCATTTTCTTATACTTCATTCTCTTTCAGACAAACCTTTAGTGCAGATGTTTCCCTTTTCCATTCAGAAGGGACTTGCTGACTCTCCAAAGCTTCGCTCTTGTAACATATAAGTAGAAACATCCACATCTCAACATAGTGAACTCCTCTTGAATTCAAAGGTAATTGGTGATATACCTATTGAGATTACACGTCATGCTAATTTGAATTTGTCACGAGGAGTTAGTGTTGAGAGGAATTTGAAGAACATCCTCGAGTCAGAGATTATCGTTGGTTTCTCCACCCGAGAAGTTTCTGCAGTGAGGCGTATCTCCACTTGTAAATTTGGAATTATGATGCTGACATTTACATCACCGTGTCTATCCGCCATCATCAAGGCAGGTTATCTTAATTACAAGGTATGGCCATACATTTCAAACCCTTTCAGATGTTTCCAGTGACAGCGGTTCGGTCACTCAAAGACGTCATGTAGTTCATTGACGTGTGTTCGTTGCGGTAGCAACGACCATGATGCATGTGAGTGTGAAACGAACCCTCATTGCATCAATCACAATGGTTCTTACCCGTTCTACTTTTGTTCTTGCCCTAAATAGTTAGAAGAAAAAAGAGGTGCAGCGTTTGAAAACGATTGAAAACATTACTTACCCTGAGGCTTGAAAGTTGCTGTCCATCACTTTATCTTAGACGTATGCTGCTGCACTTCATTCCACTACTACAGTGTGAGTGCAGACGGATCTCTCTGTGCCTCCAAAAGAATCGTTTTCAAACCAAATAAAAAGTCTTTTGACCACCATGGTTTAAAAAGTTGATGAATTAACTTCGACACCCATCTCTGTCTCTGACATACATTTCAGCAAACCTTAGGATACACTTCCGTTGGTTCCGAGTACGGGCATTTCCTTGGGTACATTTTCTTCTACCCCAAGATGCAAAACGATCATTCGTTCACCTTCTTAGTCGCTAGAACCCTCTTCCAACAATAAATACCTGCCCAGTCGATCCAAGGTAGGATCCATGGAGATTGACAGATCTTCCTTGAATAAAGACTAAAGAAAAAAAGGTGGTTGTAAACAAAAGGGCTCTCAACCCAATTCGCTTACACATAAATAAAAAATGGCCACCTTGATACAATGGAACTTTTGAAGTTTACGTTCTAATTTGGATGACATCAAAGCACTGATTGCTTCCTACTATCCTGTACGTCTCCTTCCAGGAAACATTTCTTAAATCTGCCGATATGGTTATCTTTCGGCGGTTTTCTTTGTACAGAAATGACAGGCTGTGTGATGGACAAGTGCAAGGAGGGGTGGCATTATTCGTTGATCAGCATGTGCCCACTCTGTCTTTGCCACTCGACTCACCCTTGGATGCCGTCGCTATCCATGTCTCCTTGGGTCATACCATCACTCTTTGTTCTCTTTACCCGTCGCATGAAGAGACCTATGATCAATCTGACCTTGATGCTCTTTTTGAATAGTTGCCGTCTCCCTTTTTAATCTTGGGGGACTTTAATGGACATCATCCTCTCTGGGGAAGTGCTGATATTGATGGGAGGCGTCGTTCTGTAGAGAGTATGCTCTCTAATCACAACCTTTCTATTTTCAATAGCGTTTTTTATACTTATTTTTATGCACTTAGTGTGTCCTTTTTTTGCTGTTGATTTCTCAATTTGCTCCCCTACACTATTCTCCTACTTTTTATGGAGGGTTGACAATAACTCGCGAGGCAGTGACTATTTTCCGGTGGAAGCTGGATGAAGCAAACTGGCCCTCATTTACTGCTATTGCAGAACTTTATCCAGTCATCGTTTGTAAGCCATAAATAGACGACTGTGTGGCAGCAGCAACTAACTGTATTATACAGGCAGCTGCTCAATGTATTTCTAAAACTTCGACATGTTTTTCACGATATCCGTGGTGGAATCCTGCCTGCCACATGGCATGGAAGGCTCAAAAACGGGCATGGGATACTTTTCTTAGGTATCTCATACTCTCGCACTGCATCACTTTCTAGCAGGCCCGTGTACATGCTCCGTGTGTAAGACGTCAAAGCCATAATAAACCTTGGATGAAGTTCACAATCAGCATATCTTTTACTTCCAGTTCCAAAATCATATGGGACAAGATTCAAAAGGCCAGGGGGCAATATAATTCTGTACCCCTCTTGATCTTGCTCTCTGATGGCCAGGAACATCGCCAATACTCTAGGGTAAAGATTTTGGCGGGTACCTAGCACTTATGCTTCTTCCTTCGCTTTCTTTGCCATCAACAATCGGGCAGAGCGATCACCTCTTTCATCTCAAGCTGATTGTCTCTATAACTGTTATCGCTCCTTTACACTGGTGGAACTCAAACTGGTCCTTCATTGGTCTGGCAGTACCTCGGTCGGACCTGATGATGTACACTATGAAATGCTGCGTCATTTATCTCCTACTTCTCTTGCTATTTTTCTGATTGTTTTAATTGTATCTGGAAGAAAAATGTTTTTCCTGATGCCTGGCGCCAGGCTACTGTCCTTCCTTTCTCTTAATCTGGGAAGGATCCCAAGTTCAAACTACCATCGAATTTCTTTGACGAATTGTCTTTGTAAGACCTGAGAGAAGATGGTTAATGCTCGTCTTGTTTGGTTCCTCGAATCGAAAACCGCCTCTCGCCCACCCAGTGTGGGTTCCGATGACAACACTCCACCAGGGACCACCTGATTCGACTTGAAACGTCAATCAGATAAGCCTTTCTCAAACGACAACATTTGGTATCAATATTCTTTGATATTGAGAAAGCTTATGATACAACATCGAGGTATGGCAGTTTGCGAGACCTCCATATATATGGGTTACGTGGTAATTTGCCCATTTTCATTAAAGAAATTTTAATGGACAGGCGATTCCAAGTTCGTGTGGATTCGACACTTTCGTGTTCTTTTCTACAGGAACTTGGAGTCCCTCAGGGCTATGTTTTAAGCATCACACTTTTCAATATAAAGTTTAATGCCATCACTAAACAACTTCCTCTTACTGTTGCAAATTTGCTGTATGTCGATGACTTTTACATTTCACGTCAGTTGTTGAACATGAGGTATGTTAAGCTGCAGCTACAGACTGCCTTAAATCGTTTAATGAAGTGGACCAGAGTAAACGGCTTTAACTTATTTCTCTGTAATACCGTTTCATGCACTTTTGCTGCCAACAGGGTATTCACCCTGATCCTCAACTCTGTATCAGTGAAGTTGTGCTACCTGTGTTTCCTGAGACAAAGTTCTTGGGGCTTATCTTTGACTGTTAGTTGACCTTTATACTACACGTCAAGCAGATACGGTTCAAATGTACAAAAGCACTGAACATCCTTCGTGTCTTTTGTTCCATCATTTGGGGAGTGGATCGATGTTCTATGCTAAAGATATATCGTGCTCTTATTTGATCGAAACTCTACTATGGATCACTGGTCTATGACTCTACCAGAACCTCAGTCTTAAGGATGCTGGACCCCACTCATTATCAGGGACTTCGGCTCTGCACTGGGGCTTTCTGGGCTTCCCCACTTCAGAGCCTATCCACAGAGTCTCAGGAACATTCTTTGCACCTCTGCCATTTGCAACTGTCTTTAATATATGCTTCGAAACTTCGTTCCTTACCAAAGCATCCCACTTAGGATTGTGTTTTCCTTTCTCGGTGGGCCATGCTTTTTCAGAACAGACGATCTTCTATTGCTATTTTTGGCCTTCTATCCAGGTGCAGTTGGATGAATTTGATCTTTCCTTGGATAACATTGCTGTATCCACTGGTCAGCCTATCCAACCATGGCTTTTTACAGTCCTCAGTTGTGACTTATCTTTAAGTGATCTGAGAAAAGTAGTCATTCCCGATTGGAAATACTGTCTGTTATTTGCTGAACATCTTTTAAACCATCCTTCCATTCCTTGCCCTGGATAACATAGAAGCTAAGAAGTACTCAAATTGCACTATTTATACTGATTCGCTTAATTCTCTACTGGCCCTGGAATCGTTTCATGTTAGTTCACATCATTTTCTCGCCGATATTCAAAACCGACTGGCCCATTTCTCTTTAACATCTTTTTCTATCCAGTTTTTCAAGCTCGCCGACACCGTAGCTAAATCTGTTTGCTCTGGCACTATTACTGCTGTGCATGTTCAATACATGAACTGTGGTTCTCTATTCAAGTCTCGACTTCGGGCTAGTTGGCAGTCGACGTGGAGTGAGCAATGTAAAAATAAGCTTTTCCAAATAAACCATCTATTGGACTTTCGCGGTCTTGCTTTCGTAAGGATCGGAAAGAGGTGGTTATTCTAACTAGACTACGCATTGGTCACAGTTTTTAACTCATCGTTTTATTTTTTATCTGGGACAATGTACCAATGTGTTGTCTTTGTAACACTAAGGTCACAATAAGCCACATTTACTGTCTTGTCTTATCGTTGCTACGACGGGCCCAGCATGGTCAGGTGGGTTAAGGCATTCGACTCGTAATCCGAGGGTCGCGGGTTTGAATCCTCGTCGTCCCAAACATGCTCGTCCTTTCAGCCCTGGGGCGTTATAATGTGACGGTCAATCTCACTATTTGCTGGTAAAAGAGTAGCCCAAGAGTTGGCGGTGGGTGATGATGACTAACTGTGTTCCCTCTAGTCTTACGCTGTTAAATTTGGGACGGCTAGCGCTGATAGCCTTTAAGTAGCTTTGCACGAAATTAAAAAAAAGCAACAACAAACAATCGTTACGACTCTCAGTGACGGCACCATTTTAAACATGTTCTGTCCTGAAGTTTATCCGTAACGTTAGACAGTGTTATTGGCGATGGTGACACTGTCCACCTTAGAAATGTTTTTAGTTTTTTAAAGGCCATTAATCTTTTTAATGCTATTTAAGTTTTTTTAATTTATACATTAGACCTTTTTTAATGTGATTCTCTTTTAAGAATTAAAGTACATCTAGTTCGATTTGAAATTAAAAAATAGCCATAACGTCAAATAACTCTAAACCAGGACTAGAAAGGCCAACTTCAGGTGACTGACGTTGGTTTTTTGAACTTACCTGTTAGTCTTCCTGGTGAGTTATGATAATTACAATTATGCTACAGAAAGTCCTTTACAACTTGTATTACTGTAGATTTTCTCTTACCACTGTAAACTAGATGTAAAAATTGGATTTAATGTTATTTATATTTTTAATTCAAAAATTAAACTTTACCTTGTTTTACCTTAATTTCTTTTTATTTATTTTAATAATTTTACTTTAATTTTCACATTTTACCTGATGTTTGGTGTAGATAGCTAAGTTGCTTTGTGTCATAAAACACCAAACCAACCAACGAAACTGTTAAATTTTCCTGTAGTTTCATTGGTGCATTTTTTTTCTGAAATATAGTTAACGTAACCCTTATTCTCTGCCTTTGACAGAATTATATAAAGCTTTCATGCACCCCGCTGTTATAACGTTTACTACGTCCAATAAATAGATAAATGAAAGTGCCCTGATGTTGAAATCTGAGAATGTGGGAGTTTATGCATAGAAAGGTCTTCAGAAAATCTGGAAACAAGTGAATTGTGTGGCAAACACTTAAAAGAAGCTCTTAAATAGAACGTTTTCTCTTGATTCTGAATTTGAATTACATTGTTAGAATATTAATGTGAGAATATCAGCGTCGATTTTGAAATTTGAAATCGAGAATGATTATCAAGACAAAGTTACAAATATCTTTGTATATTCTGAATTTTATGTCGTTTCTATGTTGTCGAGACATAAAACGAATCTATACCAGCATATTGTAATTCGTTAACCGAAACTGTTATTTTATTCAAACTTTTAATGTCGTTATTCCTCTCATACTTTCGGTTATAGTTCCATAATATTTTGCAAAAATTAATGTTGATAATTCTACAATGTTTATAAAGAGATGTGGGTGCAACGGCTCAGTTATAGAATGTTGGCAGTTAGAATTTATGTCCAAAACTGTTGCAAAGTGGTTTTTACTGCAGTGTTTTTATCGCATACTTGTATTTTACTTAAAATGGATGAAAAAAGAAAAATTCCTTGACTGAACAATCATGTTCTTCAACAGTTGGTAAATAAGTATAATAACTAAAGAATATTGAGGTTAATTTTAACACACATTCTTGTGAGCCCATCCTAATCATCTCTACAAGGAAGGAAAACACAGCAATGTTGTCTTAGAAGAGACAGTTCGTAACGCCTACTCCCATGGAAACCTGGTCGCGACTTCTTAAAAAAAAAGTCTTCAGAGAAATAGATCAAATGGGATTTTATTTTATAATTTTTGTAAATATATATTCTCCAGTAAGAAAATCGGTATGTTTTTATATAACTAGAATTCTACATTCGATTTTTTATTATATATTCAATATATATGTACGTGTATATGTGTAAGTGTTCGTGCGTATATATATTTACTCTACTAGCTCGCTTTCTCTGCTATCTGTCTGTACATAAGACATTCAGTAAGCATGCTAAGTGTATTAGTAAATATAGTGTTTTTTTTTTTTTGCATGTCACTTGCTAGTGAAAGGTGATCGAATTCTATGTAGTAATCCAACTGGTAAAATTAATTTGATCTCTTAGCATATGCGACTTATTTCTTCTTTTTAACAAGTGTTTTTTAATGTGTAGTAAATTAATGGTTATGAAAGAAGTGGCTGGCCGAAATTATATTTGGGCTCAGTATGGCCAGGTGGTTAAGGTACTCGATTCGTAATCCAAAGGTCGCGGTTCGAATCCCCGTCGCACCAAACATGCTTGCCCTTTTAGCCGTGGGAGCGTTATAACGTGACGATCAATCTCACTATTCGTTGGTAAAAGAGTTGGCGGTGGGTGGTGATGACTAGCTGCCTTCTCTCTAGTCTTGCACTGCTAAATTAGGGACGGCTAGCGCATACAGCTCTCGTGTAGCTTTGACCGAAATTCAGAATAAACCAAATCGAAGTTATATTCAGTTTTCTATATATGTACATATCACATTTTTTTAAAACTAAATATATTTCACTGCTTCATTCTATCTGTTGATGAAATTTCATACGAAAATAAGTTGAAGCTAGTTTAAAGATGGTACATGATTAAGTATGATGTTGGAAAATATCCTTCTTCTTATATTTCAACGATACATAAAAAATTGGGCGTAATGAGGTGATAGAACGTCTGTGAGGTGTGTAGCGAGATTTTATCAGGTTGAAGGGAGACGATACCACAGTTCTAAATACGGATGTGTTCTGACCTTAAACCCCAGGCAAGTCACATGTCTGAGATTTATGTGAATGTTTCTGATCGTGTTTGGACATCCTGGCTTTCATCGTGAAACAATTGAATTACAAATGGAAATACTGCACTGATATGTGATGAATTTCTTCCGCACTGTTGAGTGTCTACGATTTCTTGTTAAGAGCTGATAAAACGGTCTACTTGAAGTTTAGAACTCGAGAGGGTTACCAAACTCGCGCAACTTTGATTAAGTATGTATTGTACAAGGGGATACTAATTTAGCGTATGTTAATATTTTTCTGAATGAGTATAACAAAGCGGGAGACGTATGGTTATTGAGGGAATAAAATGTTTGCCTTTTCTATATCGAATGAGCATAAGATGATAACAAAAGGACAGTAAAATGTTTGTAGAAACTAGTAAAGAAAGCATAACTGATTTATCTCCTGATTTTGATTTTCTTGTCTTCATACAAAGTATTAATATTACGCAAATATAAATATAAATTTTCATTTATCACCTGTCCCTCCAAATAACCAGGAAAATAATTTTAAAGTAGATCATTCTGCCAAATGACACACACCCAATAAGTAACATTAAGGATGTTAGTTTGGAAATGGGGTACAGGTTTAATGGATCTTTAATAAAGGGTTGAAAGTGGTTAAAAGCGACACGTGTTTGGGTTACGGTTTAGCATATGAAGTGTCCATTGATGTTGAAGTGAATGTACCAATGGAATACAAAGAGGAAAGAGAATGGGGCTTAAAAGCACTGAAAGGTTGTTTAGACATGAAGGAATGTATAAGAGTAGGTTTTAGGGTCACTGGACCCAAATCTGGCATTGGATTTTGCATTACTTGTCCCCCTGAATTCCTGAAGATGACATGCTTCAAACTATATTTAGATCTCCCTCACAAGATGGCAGACCCAAACGTGGCCACTCATGTTTAGATTCCACAGGAAGTCCTAACAGATTTAGTTATCGAGTACCATCCCTCTTGAAACAGCTACAGAAGTAATTATGGATAATGAAGGACTTGGACCAGTATACTGGGGATTCTGTGAATCATTATGGGCCTTTTAATAACAATAGCATGAAGTTCTTGCACTGCATAATAAAAGGCCCTAAAGTAAACTAGTGGGTTTGCGAATTTGGCATAACATACGTAAATTATTTAAAGAAACATTTTGTAAAAATCTTAAATTCTGATTTATTTGGAACAGGACTTTGGAACAGTTTTTATGCTAATTGTCATTGCCTTTGCTTAAGATGCAGTAACTTTCAAGAGAAAAAAAATGTTAACTAAGAAACAAGATATTAATTTGAACCTTTTCAAAATAATTATACTTTTGTCCGTTAAATTTTTTTCTAATGAAAATTTAGGAGTGACTAATAATAAAGTGAGTATTCATCTCTCATTAATGTGTAATGGTTATCGTACCTGACTTTGAATGGAGGAATCTAAGGCTCAAATCATGATTTCGCTTAACTGTTCCATACTTTCAGCTGTGACAGTGACTGTCAATCCTGTTATTTGGCCCAAATAATTGGACAAATCCCTTGTGGCATATGTTACTTTTGACTGCTTACCAATTCCTCTTCTCATTAGCTCAAAATTAGTGATGATAATACTTTAAACCTAGGGTTGAATTACTCGTTACTTATCTCCGTGCGTATAATTTACCGTTCAGGTTAAATTCCAATTCACTCATTAACTCTTTATGATGCAATATAAACTATTAAGATGCTTTACCAAACTTGCACACCCCTATGATTATATATGTATATAAATGTAGTTGTCATACGTTATTTTCTGAGTGAAATTTTGAATCGTTTAACATTGTGCTTCTTGTTTGAAAGATCTGCAAAACATACAGTAGTTAACTACGTTCAACAGAGTGTAAATATGTATTAGTCGATTTTTGTTGTTGTTGTTTTTAAACATAGCAAAGAAACATTAACTTTCTGCGTTTTGTGATAGCTACTTGCATGTCTATTCTCCAGTCCTGACGGGAAGTTGTGCTAAAACAAGAAAAAAATCCATCTTTTTAACAAATAAAAATGATTTAATTTAGAAAAGTAATTACGCTGATACTGCTTTCGCTTACATTTCTAAAAGAATTTCTATCGCTGATGAATTAAGTGTTCAGTGTTGGTTTTATAGTGGTTGCATAACTGTCTAGAATTATAACCCAGTGAGATATTATAGGTATGCTGAGTTTCTGACAGGGTTGATGGCAATTTCTTTCATTAAGTAAAAGGAACATGCGAATTTGTTAAAATATCCTTGCATGTTTATTTCTACTTTTAATTGAAAATTCCACTTGTGACTTCAAATTAGGGCATATATTAAATAGCTACCGAATACACTGCACAACAATTTTTTTGAAATGTTTTGCTCCCTGAAAAGTTTTAGCTGATTGTGACAGGTACCTGGTGGGTATGCACAAATATAGTTTTGGTTTTGCTTCATCACGTAGGAACTCTGAGAAATAGACAATTAACTGTTTACCGGCAATAACGTATTTAATTGCATTTATGTTTCTAATACGCTATAAAGTTCAACATAATTAAAAGTGTTTTGCTCCTGATTTTCGTTTGTATTCAATGTCCGGTGCCTCACGTTGCAGTGTCCGACAGTAGTCAGCAAACATTGACGGATTCCAGTTTGTTTGTTTGTTTTTGAATTTCGCGCAAAGCTACTCGAGGGCTATCTGCGCGAGCCGTCCCTAATTTAGCAGTGTGAGACTAGAGGGAAGGCAGCTAGTCATCACCACCCACCGCCAACTATTGGGCTACTCTTTCACCAACTAATAGTGGGATTGACCGTAACATTATAACGACCCCACGGCTGAAAGGGCGAGCATGTTTGGCGCGACGGGGACGCGAACCCGCGACCCTCGGATTACGAGTCGCACGCCTTAACCCACCTGCCCATGCCGGGTTAAACGGATTCCAGTTGCCCTGATATCGTTTTTCCATTATAGCAATGTCCTGGTGAAACTGAAGATTTCGATGAAACGGTACGTGATGGGCAAATTTGGATGTGATTTTCGTGATCAGCAGCTCAAAATCTATAAGGAACACTCAGCAGTGTTCAAGAAGCAAAAACTTGGTTGTGCATTGATATCGGCATACCTATTTAAGTTCCGTATAGCCTGAGTATAATCTTTGTTCTTTTTTTTTTAATCTTAAGCACCATTACTGGCGTGTGTGTTGACAAAAGACTGTGGTTTTGTCAAGATATGTTTTGTATACTTTAATAAAACACTAAAATGAAAATCTTGTTTTCTCACTACAGATTTGGAATAGTATGTTCTGCTTCAGAAGCTCAGTATATATATCGTATTGTTTCCTGACAAAGATTATTCATCATAATTTGTTCTTATATATTTGGTTCGTGGAAATTTTTCCAGTATTCGATAGTACAATACCACAATGGGTAGGCATAAGCATTACATAAAAGAAACGTAAAGAGTTTTACAGCGAGTATGGTCAATGATATAGAGCGAAAATTATATACATTAGAAAATTAAGAAAAAGAAGTCGCCAGTTCTGCATTAAAACTTGACGACACAAAGTCTCAATAATATATTCTAAGTCAATCTGAGGAAGCTTTACCATTCCCAATATACAGTTTGTGGTTATGAAAGAGAGACTTTTAACTTAAACACAATGAAGCTGGATGAATTTGGTGTTATTCCTAACCAAGTGGTAATCAGGGATTTGAAACTGTCGAAGGCATGCACATTTCCAGTCAAACCTCAGAATTAGCAGTTTTGTTACAATAAACAAGGGCGAAGAAAGTGAAATCACAGTAATTCCATTTGACAACACACTTTTTAAGCTTTAATGCTCTTTAGAACCTTTGATCTACTTAAATGTTATCTTTAGAGATGATATCCACATACATTGGATGGTGGGAAAAATGTGTTAAGATATACATTCTAAAATGACCATTTCATCCTTTGCAGAAACTTGCTTTAACTGATGGACACTCCGGCATGCAATTAAAACCATTAAACTTAATGTTAAAATAAGAGGAGTAAGTAACTCCAAGGGCAGCTGAGGACCCTACAACATCGTTCTTGTAAAGTGAGATTAACTTTAGTAGACCATATATTTCTTCCACTAACAAACGTTTGAGGAATTTGACCCAGTGCATATTTAAACAGGAATAAAGCACAAAAAATCGCATTTTAAACAGAATTTTGTGAAGAATCATTTTAAAAATTAAATGAGTAATTTTATTATCAGTTTTATATACATGCAGTAACTTAAATATTGACCTAAAATCAAGAAGTATTTGTTGTATGTGTGAGCCAGACGTCTGATTTAGAAGACCCCCGTAAATATAAGTTAAATCTTATCGCAAATATGATAAGGCAAGTCCTCTAGCACCTTTAGGGAGAATAGCGTAGCAGATTATACGATAAGGTGATAAGTGACATGGATAGTTCTAGGTGTTGACTATGTTTTGAACTTCCTGTTTGTTTGTAAAATGTCTGAGTTGATGTAACCATTTTTTTATACTGTTTCTATTTAGACCTTAATTTTGCGAATCAGACTTATTGTTATCAATTTGGTTATACTACCGAAGAAAGCCAACAAAATTAATTTCGTGATGATGAGAAACTCTCTTTGTTAAACTGAAGATGACCTAAGAAGTTCGAAACGTTGTTCTGTACTTTATTTTAATTAAAGTGTTAATACCTATACCAGCCGTCTTGAGAATACAAATTTATTTTATTTTTTTTTACTTTAGAAAAAACAAATAAAATTAAGACAATAGTTTTTAGTTTACATTTTGTTGGTTTGTAAGGACATAACTTTGATGCCAGTCTGCGTGTAAATCTCAGAATCATCTTATGTAAAAACAAAACTAATGTACATGCAAATATTTAAATGTGAAACTGATTCTAGTTAGCAGAATTGCAGATTGGAATCAATTTTTTGTTTCCTCAGGGTTATTTTTTACATGTAGATTTTGTTGTTGAGTTTAGTTACTTAAAACAATTTTAGAGATAACTGTAAAAATAAGTTCAAGTATAAAGCAGCGAAACCATGTAAAGAATGTACTTTTAAATCTGAGGTATACCAGTCAGTTGTTGATTAGATCGCTGTACAATAAAGTTGGTACACAAGACACATTATTAATGTAATGTTTTTTCATACTAAGTAAAATTTCATTTGATGATGAAGCTATGGAACATATATTTGCGAGATTGCATTTAAATAGTGAAATTTCTTTTTGGTACTTCTAATCCAAATTTATTTGAATAATAAAGATACGAGCTGCTCAACATAGATCAACAAAAATTTTCATGGGTTTCATTTTACAAAGTGATAGTGATTCAGTGATGAAGCTGTGGGCTTATAAATCTAAAAATCGGGTCTCAATATCTGCGATGAGCAGAGCAAAGAAAGCTTTGTCCATAAATGAAACAAACGAACAAAGTTATTGAGATCAAACAAAATGGATAGCTTTGAATTCTCAACAATGAATATTTTTTCTCGAGTTATGAAAACTCACTTTCTGATTTTTGAGTGTATTTTGAAAAATACTCAAAAGTACTTTGTTTGTAACAAACATTGTCAATTTTGATCAATTTTATATGCATGTAAAATATTAATACGAGAACATTGGCAAACTAAACATAAGTGGCTACTGTCTGTATCCACTATGTGTAAGATATCGGAAGAATTATCCTTACGTAAAGTCGTTTCGTATTGTAAAAAGTACTGGTAGACTTTTACAGTATCGCGAAGATATGAGTATTTTGAAAAAAAATAGAGCATACTACATTTTTAAATGCATTTTTGTGTGTGCGTACGTGTATATGAAACGTAAAAGTGTATAGCATAATTACTGATTCATAATGTTTTTAATTCTGTAATCGGCAGATCAAAAGGACTTGTATAATCTTACCATTTTATTTGTGAAACTTTATATTGCTAAATAATAAAACTAGGCCAAGCGAACAATGGAGACAATAATAAAGATAACACTGTACAACAAAGTTTTTGCTTCTTAAACACTGTACAATACACGAAAGGAAGTACATAGTTTGATATATGTATCTTTAAACAGGTGCTCGTTTATAATCCCTAGCCGTAATATATGAATTAATTTGTTGTTATTAGAGTCTGGTGTTACTAAGTTTCATGAAAAGTTATAAATGTGTAGGCTAATATTGTTGGAGTTAATGATTAATACAGTGGTTCTTAACCTTGTTGGAGGTACGGAACCCCGGAAGTTTCGTACTTGCATTCACTGAACCATTTGTAATTGGAAAAATAAAATATTTTTCAAATTCAAAACATAAGTAGATATTTTATTAGTGCACAAAATGAACCATGCAACAGGTGCACACAATATAACTGTGTTCAAAGAACAAAACAAACCAAACCAAACCAAACATGAATTTCGTACAAAAACATAACTCAATATTTACTGCAAATCAATGTGACTTTTGCTGTTGCCTTTCAGAGACAAGTTCAGAAATGCGCGGCTTCACCTTGGTAAGTGCCACTCTCATATCATTTTTGCAAAAAAGTCTGTTTCTTTTCTTCGTTTTTATGTCTACCATCCTCGAAAAGGATTGCTCGCAAAGATACGTTGTAACAAACGGTATGAGTATCTCAAGGGTTTTTTTAGGAATAAGAGGGTACGCTATGATTTGGTGACATCAAAACGTTGAGAGCGTTGTTCTGAAAAGTTGCTGTTGAACCTGGCTCTGCTGAAGACCAATGATTTCGTCGAGGTATTCATCGTTGACATCTGCTGTCGCAACACTAAATGTGAACGGCCATCTCATCCATGCTGGATATGACTCATTGGTGGGGAAGTATCTGTCGAGAGACTTTGCGAGCTCATCTAAGTGCATGGCAATTGCTTGCTTCAGCTCCCCGGGTACAGAAATGTCTCCGATTTCAGACACATCTTCGATCTTACTTACACAGTCATCCAGCAGGGGAAAGTTTGCGAAGTTATCATTCTCTATTCGTCGTTTCCATAACGGTAGCCTTTTTTTTGAAAATCCTTCAAGTTTTCTTCCGCTTCGATGATGTTGACTCCATCGCCCTGCATTTGTTGATTGAGATGATTGAGAGCATTGAAGATATCGGCCATGTACACCAAAATGAGAATGAACTCGGATTTTTCGAAGCAATCTGCATGACAATGTTGGCGCTCTTGCAAAAATAGGGCTAATTCCACACGCATGGCAAAAACACGATTTAGCACCTTTCCCCGGGATAACCACTGAACGTTAGAATGGTACAGAAGTACCTTGAACTCAGAGCCCATTTCATTACACACCTTTTTGAAGATGCGGTGCTTCAGGGCACTATTTCGCACAAAGTTCACACATTCCAATACAATTTTTAATACTTCTACCAGTTTTGAAGGCAAGGTTTTTGTTGCCAACACGTGCCTGTGCAGAACACAGTGCGTTACTATGATGTGTGGTGCATCGGCTTTCACAAGTGCACCAAAACCAGAGTTTCGTTCCAGCATGATTGGAGCTCCGTTTGAGGAAACTGCAGAAACCATATCCCACGAAAGATTGTTGTCTCTGAAGAAGTCATCTACAAGTTTCTTCACGTCGGCTGCTTTAGTTGTTGTTGTAAGAGGCTTACAAAATAAAAAAAAAATCTTTTCATCTCGTCGTTCTTCACATGGCGCACGAATACAACAAGCTGGCTTAGATTGGAAACGTCGGTGGTCTCGTCGAGTTGAAGGCTGAATTTTGCTGGGCTTGAACTCGGATTTGTAACTATTTGAGCCAAGATGTCATCGCTCATGTCATCCATTCTGCTGCTGATAGTGTCATTTTAAAGGGGAATTTGGGATAACTTATTTTCAGCAGCTTTTCCCAGCATGATATTCGCCGTCTTCAACGCAGCTGGTTTTACAAGTGCTTCACCAATGGTGTATGGTTTGCCCTGCTTTACGATCAAGTACGCAACTTCGTATGATGCTGTGAGGATCGGTTTGTCGATGGGTACAAAGCCGAGAATAGGCAAAGTAGCTTTTTCATCGAACCTGGCTCTCTTTACCTTGAATTCAGCAAACGTTGTGTTCTTGTATTTCCCATCACCATGCGGCTTTAGGGAGTGTTCTCTTAGTTTTGCCAATGCTAGACTAGAATTGCTCAACTTGGCATTGCAAATCATTCATTGAGGACGCTGACTCCCATCATGTTCCATTATACACGTGAATCTATATTGTATGTATTCGTCCGACCACTTTCTGTTTTTGCTGGACATAGTTAGTATGAAGGGATTGAAAGATTAGGACACAAATCACAAATCCCGCTGGTACAGCGGTAAGTCTTCGGATTTGCAACGGTAAAATCAGGAGTTCGATTTCCCTCGGTGGTCTCAGCAAATAGCCTAATATGGCTTTGCTATAAGAAAACACACACACTTTTGAATTTGTATTTTGCAATGGTTTCGTAAAACCAAACAAGCTTAAATGTTATTGGAAATTTGTGTTCGATCATTCTGTTCAATTTCTTGTTTGATTCTTTTACATCAACACTGTGAAGCTGTCAAAAGAATATATAGAAAACATAGTTGAAAGGATTGATTGACATAACTTGTTAGTTGTTCAGTGAAGAAATCTCGTAAGCGGTGCTTATTAGATTGAGGACATTCATAGCGTAAAGGTCTCAATGAAAGGCCTGGGAATCAATGCTGACACTTCCAGATTTATATATGATCTTTGTTAACTAAGTATATATCAAACGTTGTATAATAACGTGATCTGAAGTTCAGTGGCCATCATACAGTGTCTATATCGCTCACTAAAGCTTAATACGCCTGCTTTTTATTACTTCGTCAGTATTTCATTTTCAAAAGAATGTATTTTTGTCATGAATAACAACGGTGTTGCTTGAAGGCATGTTTTAAGGCTCGCGTTTATTGTCAAGATTACAGGAGAAGAAAAAGTCAGTTTACTATAGCTTCTCAAAATGAGTTGAAATATGATTATATAGTGCTATATATTTATGATGCTTTAAATATTTATGTATATATTACATACGTATAATAGATTTTCCAGTTTATGCACACAATGCAGTTTGCTGCAGGGAAGCTTTGTAGATAATTATTTATTTCGAATGAAGCATTAAACATAATCTCCATAATATAGTGCTATAAAAATAGAGCAAAAACACTATATTTGTACCACATAACTTATGCACTAGACAAGATTTAACTTACTTATTAGAACGAAGTTTTGGTATTTAAAATATTATAAAACGATTAAAAAGAAGTACGTTTAAATTACGTTTTATGGACCAAGATGGAAACTTGGTTTGATTCGGTGTAAAATGTATTATAAAACTGATGTATTAAAATTATACGATTATACGGATTGTTTGAGATCGTTGAGGAATTCTAACGTAGTAATAAAGATTGGTATAGAATAAAGATTAATTACCTTCTAAGGTTTTCACATTATTTTTTATACAATTGGTATAGTTGTTTCTTGGAATTGGATGCTGGTTGTTGTGTAACAGTATTTGGTAAACGTAATGTGTGATGACATCAGTAATTATCTTTAAAGTATTACACATAACCGAATTATGTCCATACGCACACTAAAACATTAAATATATTATATTTAACAATAACGAATCTTGCATAAAGATTGTAAGGTTTCTGTTTTCTTTTACATCAATACCTAAAGTACAGCTGCTGTTTCGATATGTTCATGCTTCATTTCATACCGACACAATTTATATACTTAACGAATACTAAGTTGACTTGTAATAACAAATAAAACTATATACGCATGATACGTGAATAACATGCATTTTAATATTGTTTATACATAGATTTTGATGTGTTTCTTCCTCTTCTACATAGGTTTTCAACTCTCCCAGATTTCAATCCTTTAAGGAGTTATCAGGTAATTCACTTTTTTGTTGTTGTTGTCTGGATAAAGTTTAAAAGAATTTTGACGTCGTTATACAGCCAAGTGTATTTTTATTTATGAGTGAATGTGCAAACTTCCGTCTCCATATTATAACATCTGCTGTGTTTATTATTACTATTCAGTATTCGTTTATTTATGCAATGCTTATACCTTTTCAGCTTTATTTTTCGAAATGATTCGACTTTGTTAATATTTGACATTGTTAATATAAATTTAACAACGACCTTTGAGACCAATTATTTGACCAGTTACAGGAGATTAATTAGTTAAGGATGAACTGTTGAGCTTGCTTTTTATGTATTGTAATTGTACAGGAAGATTTCTAAAGATTGTTTGGTTTGGTTTTAATTTTGCACACAGCTACTCAAGGACTATCGCAGATAGCCGTCCCTAATTTAGCAGTGTAATATTAGAGGGAAGCCAGCTAGTCATCATCACCCATTAGCTAACTCTTGGGTTACTTTTTTGCCAACGAATAGTGGGATTGACCGTCACTTTATAACGCCTTCACGGCTGAAAGGGCGAGCATGTTTGGTGTGACCGGGATTCGAACCGCGACCTTCGGATTACGAGTCGAGTGCCTTAACCATCTGGCCATGCTGGGTCGTCCCTAAAGAAAGTTTTTAAATAAAAATGTTAACACAGGTATTAATGAAACTAATGGGTTCAATAAACTTACCACCATCATATTACAGGGTAACCATAACGTAATTTACTACTTTCATAATCGAGCAGAATAAGAACCACACTAGAGAGACAGCTGTGTCTTGGAGAAAAAGTATTCTCTCTAGTTTAGATGTGAAATACATTTTTCTATACGATAACATGGACCATATCGAGATCACTGGCTATAATAAAACTAAGGTTTTACCCTTCATTGTACCACAGCCTGCATATTATATTCCAGTAATAAAATGGTTTAATAATTAAAGGATACAATATAGTGATTGTTTACCATAATTTTGGAGTAGAGCAGTGTCTTACCATCTTAATATTTATGTTCAAACATCATATTAGGGGCTGCAATGCCAACTTCAGAAATATTTTTGGCGTCTCCCAGTTTATGTATAATACTATCATTATTACCTTCCAAAGTACTTTTTAAACAGTTTTGATAAGCAACAAATTTCCCATTTCTGGCTGAAGATAGTGAAAGGTGGTTAAAATGTGGGATGTTTTTTTCTTGAAAACTCGCATACAGTCATGTGAAAAAGTCAGGGCACCCTATGAAAGCCTGTGTATTTGTGTAACATTTTTGGATATACAGATATTTAATCTCAATTTCAACAATACTGAGAGATTATAGGAATATAACTAAACAATTAAAACTGAAGAAAAAACTTTTCAAGATCTTCTGTAAATGTAATTCTACAAAAATGCATATTCTAACTGAGGAAAAAGTTAGGACACCCTAACCTCTAATAGCTAATGTTACCCCCTTTGGCTGAAATAACTGCAGTGAGACGCTTCTTGTAGCCATCTACTAGTCTCTGACATCGGTCTGAAGAAGGTTTGCCCCACTCCTCAGTGCAGAATTCTTTCAGCTGTCAGATGTTTGAGGGGTTTCTTGCATGTACAGCCCGTTTCAAGTCACCTCACAGAATCTCAATGTGATTAAGATCTGGGCTTTGACTAGGCCATTCCAGAACTCTCCATTTCGTAGTTTTCAGCCAGTCCTTGGTGGATTTACTGGTATGTTTTGGGTCATTGTCGTGTTGCAGGGTCCAGTTCCGCTTCAGTTTTAATTTTCGTACAGATTGTCTTACATGGTACTCAAGCACCCTCTGATACACTGTAGAATTCATGGTGGATTCTATGATTGTGAGCTTCCAGGTCCTGCTGCAGCAAAGCAGCCCCAAACCATGACACCTCCACCTCCATGCTTCACAGTTGGTATGAGGTTCTTTTCCTGGAATGCTGTATTTGGTTTACGCCAAACATGTCCTCTGTCCTGGTGTCCAAATAATTCAATTTTGAACTCATCTGTCCAAAGAACATTATTCCAGAAGTCCTGGTCTTTGTCTACATTCTCTTTGGCAAACTTCAGTCTGGCCTTGATGTTTCTCTTAGAGAGCACACCTCCCATGCAAGTTAAACTTGTGCAATCTCTTTCTGATTGTAGAGGCATGTACTTTCACATAAACAGTAGCGAGAGCCCGCTGTAGGTCCCGTGATAACATGTTAGGGTGTTTGGAGACCTCTTTTAGCATCTTGCGGTCTGTTCTCAGGGTGAACTTGCTTGGACGACCAGACCTGAGCATGTTGGCAGTTCAGTGATGTCGAGAAACCCACTTGTTGAGAAATTTATATGCAAAAACGGCTCGTTTGGGTTGAGAAAATATTTTACATAGAAGAGCGAAGAAGGTCGAAACGTTGTTCGCTCTTCTATGTAAATATTTTCTCAACAAACAGCTGTATCATCGTTATGTGGCAGTTGTTTTGAAAGCCTTCCATTTGTTGACTATATCCAAAAATGTTACAAAAATACACAGGCTTTCATAGGGTGTCCTAACTTTTTCACATAACTCTATCTAATTATCTTGTTTAAAATATAAATAGTAATAAGCAGAGTAAAGTTTGAAATATGTAGTTGTATTAGACAATAAGCAAAAAACTCGCTAGTTGTTTTATGGAAGGTCCATAGGAAGCTCCAGCCTTAATTAATAAGAATTAATTGTATCGATAAAATTATTTTTGATTAATTTTTATGTGCAGCTTCCATGTTATTAGACATTTGGCAACCAACAAAGCAAAGGACACATAATCAAGTTAGTGTATTAACAATTTAGATAAACGTAAAATTTTCTATAATATACAAAATTTGAACAATTCAGACATTGCTTTATTATGCACATTACTGAATTTTAATAACAAGCCAGAAAATAATATGTAACATATTCTAAGAACGGTGTGGAAGATCAAATATGTTTTATAATCTTTTAATTTAGATATTATGCATGTTTTTTTTCTACCTCCATTTAATAAAAAAGAATAAACAAGATATGGCTTAGAAGATGTAGAGTATCCAATTTATTTTACTTTTATTATCTTCATTGTTTTATAAATGAAGATGCTCTGCTTCTTTACGTCATTTTAAAGTTAAAATTACGAATATTAATCTTTAAGTTTCTAATAAACATGTGGTAGATTTATTATGTTGTTAATTTTCAACTGAGCCATTTATTTTTACACACATTAGTGGGAAAGATAAGTCTCATTATAATACTTTGAACACGCTTATGCAGCGTATTTTAAAATAATTTCAAAAACCAAAATATTTATTATCTTGGTAATTGTGTTTTGCAATAAAATGTGATCTTTCCTACGTCTCATAAGCTCAATGATACTGTATGAAGTTTATTGTAACAGATTTACCGTTTTTCATTTAATTTTAGTGCATACGCTTGTATCTGTATAGTTTTCTTTTTGCATGTGAAGTTGTTGTTGTTTTTGGAATTTCGTACAAAGCTCCTCGAGGGCTATCTGTGCTAGCCGTCCCTAATTTAGCAGTGTAAGACTAGAGGGAAGGCAGCTAGTCATCACCACCCACCGCCAACTCTTGGGTTACTCTTTTACCAACGAATAGTGGGATTGACCGTCACATTATACGCCCCCACGGCTGGGAGGGAGAGCATGTTTGGCACGACTCGGGCGCGAACCCGCGACCCTCAGATTACGAAGCGCACGCCTTAACGCGCTAGGCCATGCCAGGCCCACATGTGAAGTATATTCTTGACTATGTATTGCGCAAGTCTCGCCTGTTCTCAAAACTCTTATGTGTAAGAATCAACAATGTATTAGGTGTTTATGCAATACTAGTGTATTGATATGAATTCATTTACGTACAGTTGCTTTAATAACACCAGTTTTCTGTTTTCTACGTAGTTCGTGTTTAAGAGGGAAAAGTTATTGATGTTATGGGGTATTTGGTGAGAGCTAATGCTTATCTAAACTTCTTAATTACAGAAGCTGCATAACAGGCGATATGAAGCTTGCCGTTATTATGTTGTTATAAATGTTCTTCAAAATATGTTGCATTACTTGTTGCTACAGTTGATATGAAACTGTCATACTTGTGTTAGACACGCACTTAAACAGGTTTAAATATGTGTTATTTTCATGGATAGACACATGGCTAAATGACTGTGCAATACTACATCGCATGTTGGTACCTCTTTACAGAAAACATGTTGAAAACATCTTGAACCTCAACATGAACAAAGCTGGATGTTGTCTAGCAATGTTGCATCAGATTCTGAAAGATGTTTTAATGAGAAGTATCTTCCTATTTCATGCATGAAACAGTTGTTTTAATTTCTCTTGACTCGTCAGTTTAAATAAGCTTGAAATGCTCTCGAAAGCCAGATGGA